>NW_005203921.1:0-201 GCF_000412655.1 Myotis brandtii
AAGGGCTGCTGGGCTGGGAGTGGGCAAGGCTCAGCCTAGGACCAGAGGAGTGGAAATTGGAGTCAGAACAGCCCAACATGACATTAAAGACAAACGTATTTCTTCCCCTACCTGAGCTGGGAACCCAAAGGGACAAACACAGTTGGGTCATGGGCACATGGGTACAATGCAGAAGGGGAAGAGGCATGCAAATACAGAATC
>NW_005203922.1:0-201 GCF_000412655.1 Myotis brandtii
TACAGTTTCTGATGCAGACCTGGGGTAAGATAAAGCCCCATTATTTTGCTCTCACCTGACCAGAGAGAAGCTTTAGTCATGCTGACCTGGGGCTGGGGAAAGAGGGAACAGGTTGTAGTTCAAGAGTCACAGATGATCATTGCTCTTACTGAGATTTAATAAATTTTATTGAATACTAGAGGCCCGGTGCACGAAATTCGT
>NW_005203923.1:0-201 GCF_000412655.1 Myotis brandtii
ATTTCCAATGTAACTGCCTTTCTGGATTCTCTTAGTGATCCCAAGTAACTTATCTCTAAATTTAGGTAATTTTTTTTCTTTTGGAATAAAATAGAAGCCAGAAGCTTATTGATAGTCAGGGTTCCAATAGTAAGAATGTTTTGATGTACTACATATAACTAATCAAAAATAATTTTGTATTGGCTTATATGATTTTTGCAA
>NW_005203924.1:0-201 GCF_000412655.1 Myotis brandtii
TAAGCCCTCTTGGCCCTCGACCACGTGTGTGCGTGTGTGAGACGGAGCCGGCCTCCTGAGCACACGCCCCGGCGTTTGTTTGGGGCACAGGAGACGAGCTCTCACCCCTCACCTCGGCTCAGAGCTTCCGCACCTCGACGCCCTCCGTCTCCGTCTCCCCGTTTCCAGCGATGCTGCTTGAGGACGGTCGCTGACACACGG
>NW_005203925.1:0-201 GCF_000412655.1 Myotis brandtii
ATGACTGCAGCTTTGTAGTATAACCTGAAATCTGAAATTGTGAGTCCTCCAGCTTTGTTTTTCTTTTCCACATTGCACTGGCTGTTCGGAATCTTTAGTGGTTCCATACAAATGTTTAGGATTGTTTATTCGAGGTCTTTTGTTCTTTAATTTAAATTCAATTAGCCAACTTACAGTACATCATTAGTTTCAGATGTAGTC
>NW_005203926.1:0-201 GCF_000412655.1 Myotis brandtii
GGGTTGACTGCCTCGCCCGCCTTCGTCAGACCCGGGGACAGAGGGCTCCCCCACCCCCCGTCCTTCATTTGGCCCCACGCTCACCCCCCTGCGTCTCTGCTCAAAAGTGCTATCCCCCGCGCAGCAACACACCTGGCCCTATAGCTGCAGCGGCGGAGTGTCGCCCGCACAGCGTCAGGCTCCTGGCTGCTTCTCCCGGGC
>NW_005203927.1:0-201 GCF_000412655.1 Myotis brandtii
AAATGGATGCAGGGACTCAATGAAATTGTCTCTCTTTCTTGTTGTTGCAAAAAGCTTTATTGCTTAATTTGCTCCATGGCATGGATTAGGGCATCATGGTGGTTAATAGGGTACCTAGTGGTTGTAGGGAGAGGTCCAGGCAGAAGCCAGACACTAGGGGGATGCAGAGGGGTTCCTCAGAGGTCTCTGGGTTCCAAAGGC
>NW_005203928.1:0-201 GCF_000412655.1 Myotis brandtii
CCTGGCATCTTTCGGGGCATCTCCCTGTTTGGTTGGGAGGGGACCGTGCTCCGGGGCAGGGGACCGTGCTCCGGGCCCTGGCCGGGCCCCTCTGAGCGACTTGCCTCTGGTGCCCGAGAGAGCCTCAGCAATGGGCTCCGAGGTTTAGGCTGCAGGGCCCAGCGGGGTACCAACCCCTCAGCTTTCCCTCCCCCTCTCAGG
>NW_005203929.1:0-201 GCF_000412655.1 Myotis brandtii
TTTACATTCCCAACAGCAAGCAAAGGGGTTTGAATTTTTACACAATCTTACCAACACTTGTCTTTTTTTCTGTTTTGTTTTTTGCTAATAGCCATCATAATAGGTATGAAGGTTACATTTGTGTTTCCCTGGTGATTTGTAATGTTGAACATTTTTTCATGTATTCATTGGCTATTTGTGTATCATCTTTGGAGAAACACT
>NW_005203930.1:0-201 GCF_000412655.1 Myotis brandtii
TCCAGCTGGCAGCCCTGATCACCCCTGGGAGGTTGGCTGGCTGGCCCTGATCAGGGCGATTGGGGCTGGCTGACCAGGAGGAGGGGCTGTGGGAGGTTGGCCACCGGCCCTGATTGGGACTGGGCAAGACTGCCCCAATCGGCTCCAATCGCTGGCCAGGCCACGGAACCCCACCTGTGCATGAATCCGTGCACTGGGCCT
>NW_005203931.1:0-201 GCF_000412655.1 Myotis brandtii
GGTTTCATTGGCATTTTTGCTGGACCTTGAATGATATTTGATGTGATACTGGGTGGAGGTGCAGGAGATAAGGACCGGCAGGAGCGAAGGATTGAGGCAAGAAAGCTCAGGTTCTGAACGCAAAGAAGAGTGAATAATTGAGTTTGATCAGATTAAGAGTTACAGTAAAAAGAGATAAAAAGAAAACATAGAACAAAATGG
>NW_005203932.1:0-201 GCF_000412655.1 Myotis brandtii
GGTTTCATTGGCATTTTTGCTGGACCTTGAATGATATGTGATGTGATACTGAGTGGCGGTGCAGGAGATAAGGACCGGCAGGAGTGAAGGATTGAGGCAAGGAAGCTCAGGTTCTGCACGCAAAGAAGAGTGAATAATTGAGTCTGATCAGATTAAGAGTTATGGTAAAAAGAGATAAAAAGAAAACATAGAACAAAATGG
>NW_005203933.1:0-201 GCF_000412655.1 Myotis brandtii
CTTCAAGCCTAGCACAAGCAGCAGCCATCTGCAGATCGCTTTGTAGATCAGGCCATGTGGCCCTGGGTAGGACACAGGTGGTAGCTGAACATGGTCTGCAACACCAACGAGGTCCCAGAGCCGGTGCAACCAGTGGATAGCTTCAGACCATGTTGAAGCACCATGCAACCACCTCCACAAGTGACACACTCAAGGGCAAAC
>NW_005203934.1:0-201 GCF_000412655.1 Myotis brandtii
CTGCATCCCAACTGCCACCATCCTGACAAAAAGCCAGCCTCGAGGCTGGTGCAGGGAGAGGGGAAATCAGGTTCTCAGTGAAATACTGAGCCACTAGGTCACCAATGCTGGGGACCGTCCAAACACCGAACACTGTAAACACATACCCTCACTGTTTACACAACGACATAGGGGTTTCTGAGAGTTTCAATCAAAAGCATC
>NW_005203935.1:0-201 GCF_000412655.1 Myotis brandtii
GAGCCTCTGGCCCCTGGAAGAGGGGAGGTAGTGAGAGCGAGGAGTTCAGACCTGCAAACGCCACCGGGCCTTGCCAGGAGGCCGGGAAGAGGCCTCAGCTCTGTGGGCCTCCACCTCCCGTCCCCCCGCCCCGCCCCCCATGTCAGGGACCCAGTCTGATGGACTAGGCTAAATTAGGAGAGACTTGAGGAGAGAGGATGC
>NW_005203936.1:0-201 GCF_000412655.1 Myotis brandtii
TTTTTTCATGTATGTATAGCACAAGTTTCCACCTTTTTAAAAAACCATTGTGAAGATACAGAGACAATCACAAACACCTTCCTATATGTTTAAGTTCTGGTTAAAACATTTTGCTGTAGGAAGTGTGCAGTTTTATCACCTGAAACCATATTTAAGTGCAATTGGGTTTGGGTTTGAACAACAGTGTCAAAATTACAACAT
>NW_005203937.1:0-201 GCF_000412655.1 Myotis brandtii
TTAATAAAGAAAGCTGTTCTGTCACCCAACCCCCTTATCCTTCTCTGTTGTTTCCTTCTTTCCACAACACTTATCACCTTCTAACATATTTAAAATGTATTTATTTATGTTCATTTTATTGTCCTTTTCCTTCAGGGATCTCTGTCAATGTTTTCCATTGGCATACTTAAGCACCTAGCAAAAGTGCCTAGCATAAGTCTG
>NW_005203938.1:0-201 GCF_000412655.1 Myotis brandtii
AACAGTGAAGCAAGGTTCTGTGTAAGACTAGACAACATTTCAGGGACCAAATCAGATGCAGTGCATGGTCCAGATGAGAAATGAGTTTGAATGTCAGAAAGGATTTTTTGGGGTCAATTTTGGAAATATGAATAATTTTGGGCATTAGATTACATGAGAATAACTGGTGAAAATTCTTGATTAAAAAAGTAGGCCACAGAA
>NW_005203939.1:0-201 GCF_000412655.1 Myotis brandtii
CCTTTGTAATAAGCATTTAATCTGACTTTAGCAGTCTCTACCCTAATTCAAATTTCTTGTCTATCATTTAAAAATTGAAAATAAAAATTTTTAGCATTATTTGTAAAATATGGAGTAGAATGTTTCCAAGTGAAGGCCTGAGGAATTTATATATTTAAATATAGTGGTATATATGAATACATTTTCAATACTTATGTTGGC
>NW_005203940.1:0-201 GCF_000412655.1 Myotis brandtii
CTCCCTTTTGACAATTTTATATTTTATCATTCATTTTTCCCCAATTATTTTCTTCTAATGATTTTCTTTCTTTTAATTTAATTTTTATTTTACCAAGGTAATGATGTAAATAGTTTCAAAAGTTAAATAACAACAGCCTTTGAACAGAGGCAGCATCTCCCTATCTCTTTTATTCCCTTGTTCAGAGATAAATGATTTCAA
>NW_005203941.1:0-201 GCF_000412655.1 Myotis brandtii
CAGGCCTTGCGGAGCGTGGAGCTGCTGCTATGGCTTCCAGCGGGGTCGGCGTGAGCGCTGGCGGCTCGGCAAATGAAGCTCCCGAAATCCCAGACAACGTGGGAGATTGGCTCCGGGGCGTCTACCGCTTCGCCACCGACAGGAATGACTTCCGGAGGTAACGGAGCCGCAGCCCGGCCCCAGCCCTCCCTCCGGGCCCGA
>NW_005203942.1:0-201 GCF_000412655.1 Myotis brandtii
TAGGCCCTGATTGCTGGCCAGGCCTAGGGACTCTACCGGAGAAATCCTGGATTGCAAGAGGGTTTCCCAGGATTGCAAGAGGGCGAAGGCAGGACTGAGGGACACCCCCACACACCCCCTGCAGGAATTTCGTGCACAGGGCCTCTAGTGTATGCATTAAGGCCCATAAAACCCAAAATGAGTTGGGGAAAGCCGATGAGG
>NW_005203943.1:0-201 GCF_000412655.1 Myotis brandtii
AAATGTCAGTGAAGGTTTTTTAATTCCCATTTTCCCCTGAATACATGGCATTGTCACTTGCAACGAAAATCAGGTCCCATTTAAGATGAGGTAGCCAGACCTGAGCTCGGACAGTTTACATTAGTAGTTGAATGTGCTTTAAGAGGGAAGTAAGAGAGTGTTCCCATTAGGACAGGAGGACAGGCAACTGTCCCATGTGAC
>NW_005203944.1:0-201 GCF_000412655.1 Myotis brandtii
GGTATCCCATGAGAAGTTAACTAGTATTTCCTGACTAAAGGGTTCTCTGGTCAACCAGAGTTGGGAAACTCTGAATACTCAATTTCATTTTGGGGAATTGCTTATTAAAGGCTCCATTATTTTTTTTGCAATACAGATTTTTTTTCTACTTTTTTAAAACTCAGTTTTCCCCAAGCTTAATTTGCCACCGTTTATTATTTT
>NW_005203945.1:0-201 GCF_000412655.1 Myotis brandtii
GCATGTACTCTACCCTCTCCATACTTGCAATGAAGGATACAAAACTATGAGTAAATAATTAGAATAACGAGCACTACATCAAAGGTAATAATGGACTGCAATGAAAGCAAAGAGGGAGAATTATCCTTAGAGTCATGTTTGAAGGTAATATAACAAAAGATCAGATGGCCAATCACTTCAGTTTATAGACACCAGAATCAT
>NW_005203946.1:0-201 GCF_000412655.1 Myotis brandtii
CCTCTCCCTTTCTCTCTGAAATCAATAAAAAATATAAATCAATAAAAGAAGAAATGTTTTTCTTCTTTTTAATTATAATTTGTTATGGTACAACAAAGTAACAACTAGCTTCTGACTTAATTAATATCATATATAAAATGGTTTCAGGCCACAAATTATGAATGTGGCATCACTTACTCCCAAATAAATAAGCAAAAAATA
>NW_005203947.1:0-201 GCF_000412655.1 Myotis brandtii
GTGCGTGGAGGAGGCTCTCACGGTCCCCCTGGCGCCAAGCGTGACTCCCACTTGTTTAAAGCTCCAGGCGGGAAGCCGGGGGCAGTAACCCAGCGTGGGGCTGGCTGCAGTCCCTGCCGCTGTCCCGCCTCCTGCCCTTCGCCCGCAGGAGGCCCTGAGACTGAGCTGTGCCCCCGTGTGAGTTCTGTTCTCGCAAACACA
>NW_005203948.1:0-201 GCF_000412655.1 Myotis brandtii
CTGAGCTTTCTCCTCTACTTGCCCAGATGTGGAGCAAAGAGAGAAGAGCATGTGGTGGGGCCTGAAAGCTGTTAGAAGTCAGAAAAATGGAGTCAGACTCTTTCTTAATCTTTATTGCAAGTGTCTTCATAGCACTTAGCACCTAAAAGTATATTTTAAAATTTTTTACCTATTTTTTATTAATTTCTCTACCCTCTCTAC
>NW_005203949.1:0-201 GCF_000412655.1 Myotis brandtii
CAACTGAAACTTGGTCCTAAACTTTGGCCAGAGAGATAATCTCAGACAAATTTGGCTCACCTTGCATCACAGGAGAATTCTCAAAAATACAGAATTATTATCCTTTTCAAAAGAATGAAGGGGTAACAACAAATATTAGACAAGAAAGGAGTTTGAGGGAGTATTATTATTATTATTATTATTATTATTAAAGGACAGATT
>NW_005203950.1:0-201 GCF_000412655.1 Myotis brandtii
GTTGAGACTTGATATTTTGTTAATAAGAGGTAACATTTTTTTATCTCACAATTGGAATTACGGTTTTACCATTCCTCTGGGATTTTAACATGAATCCCTCCCTCTTACTGCAGCTGATTCTTGAGAACCATTTGTGGAGAAGGTGGTGTTCTGAGGGTGCAGTGGGCTCTCAGAGAACTGACTTCTGGGCAAAAGTAGGGA
>NW_005203951.1:0-201 GCF_000412655.1 Myotis brandtii
AGAGGCCTGGTGCATGAAATTCATGCATTGGGGGGGTCCCTCAGCCCAGCTTGCACCCTCTCACATTCAAACATCCTTAGAACTGCCACGGAGGCAGGAAAGGCTCCCACCACCGCTACTGCGCTCACCAGCAGTGAGCCTGGCTTCCAGCTGAGCGGTGGCCTCCTGTGGGAGCGCACTGACTACCAGGGGGTAGCTCCT
>NW_005203952.1:0-201 GCF_000412655.1 Myotis brandtii
AAGACACCTTGTTCCTTAGCACCAGCTGAGCTGGGACGCGGTCACAGTGAAGCAGCAACTGGAGGGGGGATAGAAGCAGCCTTAGGCATTTGGGAGAATTGGGGGCCATGGAAAAAACACAGGGACACACACTGGGAGAAGGGGCATTTCCACAACACAAGGAACCCAGGGGCACTCACATCTCCATAACACAAGGGAGCA
>NW_005203953.1:0-201 GCF_000412655.1 Myotis brandtii
CTGGCTTCCAGGAAGGGCAGGTGGAGAAGGTGAGAACCCTTCTCATGGGAGGGTTAGGGGTCCTCAGGCCAAAACACACCTCAAATGATTCTCCAGCTCAACAGTGCCCGACTGACCTCCCACCCGCCAGAGAGTTCTGGTTAAAAAACAGAGCAGTTGGAGGCTCCCAATGGGGCCACCACATTAGTTTCTGGGTTGTGA
>NW_005203954.1:0-201 GCF_000412655.1 Myotis brandtii
GAGTGATTGGAGAGGGCAAGCACACGTGAAGGGCATCAGGTGTTTGCAGTCTCTTAAAGATGACCCATGGGGCAAGTGCTCACTAGAGAAATAGGGACCATTCTCCTTAACTACTTAACCTGCAGATTTCAAATATTATATATTAGGAAGTTAGTACCGTGCCGGGCACGTAGTTGACGCTGAGTCAGTGGTAGCTGTGTT
>NW_005203955.1:0-201 GCF_000412655.1 Myotis brandtii
GCACTTGTGACAGTGGCCAGTAGAGTAGATTTTCAAAAATATTTTTTCAGCGAGTGAGTGAGTGAGTAAATGGCGTGAATATACTTATTAATCTCTTCTTTAACACCTCATAAGAAGTATTGTCTTCTTCACTGAGCTCTTGCAATTTACCTGTGAAGAGGAACAAAGTTTTGTCCCTTGTGTGGCCTTGGAGGCACCTCA
>NW_005203956.1:0-201 GCF_000412655.1 Myotis brandtii
AGTAAGCGTCAGATGAAGTTAGAGATAGAGGCCAGGGTAAATAATGCAGTGACAGACTCTGTAAGGAATTCTGGTCTTTACTCACAGTGATGGAAATCATGAAGAGCTTTTGGAGAATGAAGCTGGAGTCAGGGGGATATCACCAGTTTTGCATGAAAGGTCAGTTGGCTTACAGTGTGTAAACGGTTGGAGGAGCCCAGA
>NW_005203957.1:0-201 GCF_000412655.1 Myotis brandtii
TCTAACGTGAGGCCTTGCATCTTTATTAGTGGCGGGAGCGGTCCTGCATGCAAACGTCCTCCCCTCCCCTCGATCCATTGCCATCGCCATCACAGAGACGGTCTTAGCAGAAGCAAAGCCACTTAGCATCTAGATGAAAAATAAGGGAGCCAGTTAATGCAACATCCAGTTAAGACTCAGATCCACCACTTGACACTGGCC
>NW_005203958.1:0-201 GCF_000412655.1 Myotis brandtii
TCTAACGTGAGGCCTTGCATCTTTATTAGTGGCGGGACCGGTCCTGCATACAAACGTCCTCCCCTCCCCTCGCTCTATTGCCATCGCCATCACAGGGACGGTCTTAGCAGAAGCAAAGCCACTTAGCATCAAGATGAAAAATAAGGGAGCCAGTTAATGCAATGTCCAGTTAAGACTCAGATCCACCACTTGACACTGGCC
>NW_005203959.1:0-201 GCF_000412655.1 Myotis brandtii
ATGATTATTCTGTTCATTTTTGTTTCTTTTCACAGATATCTTCATTTTACAGTTGAGTTTTTAAAATTAATTATGGTGTGAGGGCAGGCAAACATTCGCCACTCTATAGTGAAGTAGTTGGGTTCTGGGTTGGTTGGTTGGTAAATATTATAAGTAGAGGCCCAGTGCATGAAATTTGTGCACTGGGGGAAGGTGTCCCTC
>NW_005203960.1:0-201 GCF_000412655.1 Myotis brandtii
TTTTATTACTTGAATTTTTCTTTCTTTTTCCTTTTTTTGCCAGAATATAGTCTATCTTGGTAAATTTTCAGTGTGCACATTAAAAGAAATTCACTGTTGTGTTGTTGGATAGAATTGTCTAAAAATGCCAATTAAGTTGCCTTTTTATCACTAATTTTACACACTGATTCTGATGGGCTATGTTGTCCTTTTTATGTATGT
>NW_005203961.1:0-201 GCF_000412655.1 Myotis brandtii
GTGATGATAACTATGAAGGCACAGATGTGGCTACATTCACCCTAGGGTTATAAAAATGAAGTCAACATCAGTAACCAGGTCTTTAAGAATGGTGATAACGGTAGGAAATTAGTATCAAACACCTATTGCAAGCTCCAAAGTCAGTGAGAGATTTAGTTATCATCTTTGACGATATAAATAGACAAAAACAATGAGAAAATG
>NW_005203962.1:0-201 GCF_000412655.1 Myotis brandtii
CACTAGGCCACTTCCTGCATCTCCTCTAAACAGTGAGAGCTCCAAACATATGAACGTCCCCCTGAGAGGCATTGCCTTCAGTCTCCACTCCTCGGTGCCCTAGTCATCGCTGCTCTCAAATGAGTGACTCCGTTGAGCTCTGGATTTAAGGGGCTGCCATCCCCTCACTCTGGGTCTTCTATTTGTACGCCGGACCTAACA
>NW_005203963.1:0-201 GCF_000412655.1 Myotis brandtii
CACTAGGCCACTTCCTGCATCTCCTCTAAACAGTGAGCGCTCCAAACATATGAACATCCCCCTGAGAGGCATTGCCTTCAGTCTCCACTCCTTGGTGCCCTAGTCATCACTGCTCTCAAATGAGTGACTCCGTTGAGCTCCGGATTTAAGGGGCTACTATCCCGTCACTCTGGGTCTTCTATTTGTACGCCGGACCTAACA
>NW_005203964.1:0-201 GCF_000412655.1 Myotis brandtii
TTTGAGCGGTTTACCAAAAGCCACCTCACCCTTTGTCATGTCAAACTGGTGCCTGGGAAGACCTGCCCCATGTGTGGGGAGTCCAGCCTCTTAGAGATCTGGGCTGCTCTGGATGGACTCTCCCAATGGCAGGACTGAACAGCTGAGGTCCTCAATAGTTACCTTGAGAACCACATAAATACTTTAAAATTTCTAGTAACC
>NW_005203965.1:0-201 GCF_000412655.1 Myotis brandtii
GGGGCCGGGGATGGGGCCGGGACAGAGCGGAGACCCCCACCTCCCCGGCCCGGACACGGTTAAATCCCGGCCTGCCTGCCCCACCGGAAGCCCCGCCCCGGAAGTAGGCGCGGAGTCGCTGGAGAGATAACAAGCCCCTCCCCCGGACACGCCCCTTCCGCCGTCGGGCTCCGTTGCTTCCGCTCCACTGGAGCAGTCGGT
>NW_005203966.1:0-201 GCF_000412655.1 Myotis brandtii
CTTAATGGAGAGGAAGATCACGGACAGAGGCACAGAGGTAAGAAAGCCACGTCTGGACTGAGCGTGACATCCACATAGGGGAATAGCAGGAGGGAGGAGAGGCCAGGAAGGAGCAATAGGGCTACAAGGTGCAAGGCTCTCAATACTGAATCAAGGAGTTTGGACTCTAATCAGTAGGCAGCTATGACTGTTATTATTATT
>NW_005203967.1:0-201 GCF_000412655.1 Myotis brandtii
TTAATATCCCTGGTCTTTAATTTCATCATCTTTACAATGAGGACTACAATAATAATGAATAATATTTCAGAGATTAGATGAGTTAATACATGTAAAACTCATAAAGCTGGACCCACTGTAAGCATGCAAAATTGTTACAACTTCTTTAATTTATCACCTTCCTCCTTTTTTTTTCTAAAATGTTTTTTGTACAATACATAA
>NW_005203968.1:0-201 GCF_000412655.1 Myotis brandtii
GCTCAGTAAAGTGTGCATCACAGGTTTCATCCTTGGTTGTGAGAAGTAAGATAAAGAGCTGAATTTGCAATCTATTGATAGAAAGATCCATATATCAAAACCTGATTCATATTATGTAGACCAATCCCGGAGGAGAATTTTATCCTTCATGTAAGTAATCACTTTGATCAAGGTTATCAGAGCTCAGACATTTAGGACTCA
>NW_005203969.1:0-201 GCF_000412655.1 Myotis brandtii
CTGCGCACGAATCCGTGTGCCAGTAGCTCGCCAGTAGTTCGCTGCCCACTGCCCCACCCTCCTGTAGCTCTCCCCACACCCCCCTCATAGCTTGCTGTCCTGCCCCCTCCTGTAGCTCTCCACCACCTGCCTGTAGCCAGTAGGTCGCTGAGCCCTCCTGTAGCTCTCCACCCACTGCCCCGCCCTCTTGTAGCTCCCTCC
>NW_005203970.1:0-201 GCF_000412655.1 Myotis brandtii
TTGCCCTCCCAATCCCAGCCACTGCCCCTCCCGCCCCCAGCCACTGCCCCTTACGCTCCCAGCCACAGTGGTTGGGTTTGCCCTCCCGCTCCCAGCTGCTGCCACTTCCCCTCCAAGCCGCTGCCCCTCCCGCTCCCAGCCACTGTGGCAGGGGTTGCCCACTAGATCCCAGTCACTGGGGCTGGGCTTGCCCTCCCACTC
>NW_005203971.1:0-201 GCF_000412655.1 Myotis brandtii
GGGGGGAGCCATCAGGTGACTCGAGGCCCACCCTGCCGCCTCCAGGTCCTGAGCCCCATCACATCACCCCCAGAGGCCAGGACAAGGTGGCACTGACCCCAGGAGAGGGCCTGGGGGTCGGGTCAGGCCATGTGAGCCAGGCTGGGCTGGAAGGGACACCAGGCTCAGACCAGGGGAACACGTCCCAGCAGCAAGGACCCC
>NW_005203972.1:0-201 GCF_000412655.1 Myotis brandtii
ACACACACGAGTACTCTTGCCTCAGCCCGCCCAGGCGGTATAACAGAATCCCACTCACCGGTGGCTTATGAACCGCAGAGGTTTACTGCTCTCAGTTCTGGAGGCTGGAAGTCCTGGGTCAGGGTTCTGGCACCTGTGGGGGCCCCCTGCCTGGTTCGTGGCCAGCTTCTGGGGCAGGGGCCAGGGCTTCCCCTGGGGTAT
>NW_005203973.1:0-201 GCF_000412655.1 Myotis brandtii
CTCTGGGCCTATTGATATTAAACCATGAGTTAGTCACTTTAGAAATACTGCATAATATTCTAATCACTAAAACCGGAAATCTATTCTTATTCCCACCCTCTCCCCACCATTTACACCCATGGAAGTCATAGGTAATCACCACTTTTGCTTTGTTCCGGCTAATCCTCCAGAAACTTCTAAACACAAGGCTCCAGCTGGCTA
>NW_005203974.1:0-201 GCF_000412655.1 Myotis brandtii
CTCTGGGCCTATTGATATTAAACCATGAGTTAGTCACGTTAGAAATACTGCATAATATTCTAATCGCTAAAACCGGAAATCTAGTCTTATTCCCTCCCTTTCCCCACCATTTACACCCATGGAAGTCATAGGCAATCACCACTTTTGCTTTGTTCAGCCTAATTCTCCAGAAACTTCTAAACACAAGGCTCCAGCTGGCTA
>NW_005203975.1:0-201 GCF_000412655.1 Myotis brandtii
AGATAGAGTAGATGAAGAAAAATTTGACTTAAAAAAAAAGCTAACAGTAAAAGTGATATTATTAATGAGGTTGCTGCTCTTTCAAAGCGGTGAGGGGGCTCCTGGGTGGGGATCAGATGGTGCTCTTTGCCTTAGGGCTTCCCAAACTTTTGCATAGAAGAGTCTCTGAGAGCAAGGAAGACTGACAATTGCCCCAGGGGG
>NW_005203976.1:0-201 GCF_000412655.1 Myotis brandtii
AAACAAATTAGTCTCAGGCAGAGTGTGTCTTCAGTTAAATAGTTCATAGGTTGAGAGAGGTGGCCGCAGAAATAGATAACTAAAGCCTTTTTTGAAACAGAGCACCAGCATCAATTATATCAAGAATCTTTGTTTGATATACAGATAACAGATCTTTCACTTAAACTTTTTGTTGCTTGTTTTAAAGAAATGAACTCACTC
>NW_005203977.1:0-201 GCF_000412655.1 Myotis brandtii
GACAAATCAGGGACCAGGAGTGGAGACTTCAACTCTCCTCGATCTGGGATAGCATGTCCATCGAAGACTGCGTTTCTCTGGAGTGGACCATCACAGAGCTGTCCTGGCCAGGAAGGGGTGGTGGTGACAGTGGGGGGAGGGTAGAGGGTAGAGGGGAAGCGGGGGCGCAACCTCACAGCCGTGCTGTAAGTTCTCAAAACA
>NW_005203978.1:0-201 GCF_000412655.1 Myotis brandtii
GTTGCGTTAGAAGTGCCCTGTCAGATTTTCCTGCTCAGGCTCCGCAGAGATGCAAAAGGTGGCCACACAGGCCTCAGGCGGGAGCAGTGGAGAGGAATGGCACGTGGAAGCTGCCGGGCTCCGGACGGCCCTGTGGTACCAGCTCCCCGCTCATTCAGCCACACGTCCTGGCTGAAGGCTGCATGTGCAGGGTGCTGGACA
>NW_005203979.1:0-201 GCF_000412655.1 Myotis brandtii
AATAAATCAAGACTTCCCTCTGCCTCTCTGCACTGAGAAGCATCCTCAGGAGCACATGGGCTACTTAGAGACAAAGTAGATGCCCAACAAGTTGACAGGATAACAGGAGTGAAAAAACAAAAAATGGAGGAGTCAAATAGAACTTCTAGTTGTATTTGCAGAAACCACTGGAAGATGCTACCAGGGCAGAGCAGATAAAGA
>NW_005203980.1:0-201 GCF_000412655.1 Myotis brandtii
TGGGAACCCCTGGACCTGCTGGGGCTGGAACCCAACATCTTTCCAGTTACAGAATATTTTCATCACTCCACCAGGAAACCCTGTACCTATTAAGCAGTTACTCCCCATTTCCCTCCGTCCCTGCCAACCAGTGATCTACTTTCTATCACTATGGATTTATCAACTCTGGACATCCTATATAATAAAAGCCTAATATGAAAA
>NW_005203981.1:0-201 GCF_000412655.1 Myotis brandtii
CAATAGCTAGTAGTACTATTATTATTATTATTTGCAGTGAATAGTTGCAACAGCAGTTGTTGACAACAGTAGAATTAGAAATTTCTTTAGTTACAGCAAACAAGTGGGTGAGTATACCCCATGTGTTCTAATATACATTAATTCACCTGATTTTACTTAATTATTTCACAGAACATAAATCATGTTTTCACAGACATTTTG
>NW_005203982.1:0-201 GCF_000412655.1 Myotis brandtii
CTGGGTTAGAGGGATACTCTGGGTCAAGTCTCTCCATCGAAGGGACAGCTTTCTGCTCATCAATCCCCAGAAACGGGATGCAGAGAGGCAGAGCCCTCCACGGTGGCATCGGGCCGGTCAGACTGACAAAGCTGGGACCCAGCCTGACCGACTCTCTTTGCCAGTTTTTCCCTCTCTGCCTGCTGGTCGCTGGCTGAAACC
>NW_005203983.1:0-201 GCF_000412655.1 Myotis brandtii
CAGGCACAGAATGTGGCAATGACGAATGACTCTGGGGGCATCGATGGATCTTGGGTAGGTGCCCACGGTCTGACTTGAGTCCCTGCTGTGAGGGCCTAGGAGAGCTGATGCAGGTGCTATGGGCAGCGGGATGAGAGAAGCAGTAGTCAGGGGGTCTCTCCACCTACCCCTCTGTGCCCCTAAGGCATCGGTTCTCAACCT
>NW_005203984.1:0-201 GCF_000412655.1 Myotis brandtii
TCTAAAATATATAAGGAACTCATTCATCTTAACCAACAAAAAAACAAATAATCCAATTTTAATAAATGGGCAAAGGGCATAAATAGACATTTCCAATGAAGACGTACAGATGGCCAACAGACATATGAAAAAATGACCAACATCACAAAGCAACAATATAAAAATTCCTTAAAAAATTAAAAATAGAGCTACCATATGACC
>NW_005203985.1:0-201 GCF_000412655.1 Myotis brandtii
AGGACCTTTAGAATTAGACAAGATCTGGGTTTTAAATATGAGCTGAGTAACTTTGGGAAAACGGATTCATTTCTATGAGATTTGGCTTTCAAATCTGTAAAATGGTTGAAACTATTGTACAGATTACAAAAGAGAGGGGATTAAATAAGATCTGGAATCATAATGCAGAGCAAAGAGGTGCTGTGGTTACTGATCTGGAAA
>NW_005203986.1:0-201 GCF_000412655.1 Myotis brandtii
TTTATGGCAGAATTTGAGGTTTTTGATAATGTCCTATGTTAAAACATTTGTCCACTTTATTTAGCACAAATATTTTATAAGGTTAAAAGTTTTTTTAGAGGTGGGTAAGTCGATGTTAGTTTAGATCTGCCCTTTGAAAAATTTTGCCCCTTATGGTACTTACCGCAAGATATTTTTTCCTTGTGTGGAATATAGTTTATG
>NW_005203987.1:0-201 GCF_000412655.1 Myotis brandtii
TTTAAATGTTTGTTGTTTGAGTATATGCTTATTAATGCTTCAAATGAAAAATGCACCATTGCTAATCCTAAGCTAAGGTTGGACTTGTAGAATAGTTAAAAAAATGGCTCAGAAAACTTAGCATGCAAACAGGGCGTAGATCTTGAAATTTGCTGTTTAGCTTCTGCATTCAGCTTCCCCTGCCGCCAGCTGGCTGACAGT
>NW_005203988.1:0-201 GCF_000412655.1 Myotis brandtii
TTCCCCCTGGCTGGCCAACTTCTCATGGTCCCTTGCCTCCTCCCCAGCCACAGGCCCTGATTGCCTGATCGGGCCGGGGCCTGGGATGGGATGGGAAACCAGAGGTGGGTGGCAGCAGATGCAGCCCCTTTCCCAAGGGGGCTGAGGGCTGGCTCCCTCCTCGGGGCTGGCAGACAACCTCCTGTGCCCTGTTCCTCTCCC
>NW_005203989.1:0-201 GCF_000412655.1 Myotis brandtii
GATCTCCTGGTTCATGGGCCCATGCTCAACCACTGAGCAAAACCTGCCAGGCAAAAAGGAATACATTTGTGAGAAAAATTAAATTAAATAATAGACTTAAATTTAATTAGTTCAAAATAAAATATCCTTACTTAGGATAACATAAAACATGTAATTATATTACTATACTAGTGACCTAGTACCCGGATTCATGCACATTGA
>NW_005203990.1:0-201 GCF_000412655.1 Myotis brandtii
TAAAGACAGCTCAGATGTGATAAAAACAGGTCAGGAGTAGATACCCTCTCTGCTGGAAAGATGAATTGGTCCAAACCTCGTATGTTATTAATAGAGACCTAACATTGATGGTCACCTGCTCTGTGCCAGGCACTCTGCTTACTGCTCTCCCGGGGCCTGCCACAGCCCTACGAGGCAGGAGCTATTTTTGTCTTCATGGGG
>NW_005203991.1:0-201 GCF_000412655.1 Myotis brandtii
TAAAGACAGCTCAGATGTGATAAAAACAGGTCAGGAGCAGATACCCTCTCAGCTGGAAAGATGAATTGGTCCAAACCTCATATATTATTAATAGAGACCTAACATTGATGGTCCCCTGCTCTGTGCCAGGCACTCTGCTTAGTGCTCTCCCTGGGCCTACCACGGCCCTACGAGGCAGGAGCTATTTTTGTCTTCATGGGG
>NW_005203992.1:0-201 GCF_000412655.1 Myotis brandtii
TGATATGCAAATTAACCACCAACAAATATGGCGGCTGGTTTGCATACTGCAGGGAGGGCGGGAAGGTGCCATCCAGCCTGACCCGCCACCATCTTGGCCTGCTATTTGCAACCCGGGGCGGTGGCCTGGGACAGCACCATCCTGCCTGCCCCGCCGCCATCAGGGCCTGCTATCTGCGACCCGGGGTGGCGGGCGTCTGTG
>NW_005203993.1:0-201 GCF_000412655.1 Myotis brandtii
GTTGACAGCACTGGCTTCTATCCAGGAAAAGTGTGTTTACACGCATTAGGGGCATCCCAGGGGCCCATTCAGACCCGCCACAAGCTCAACAGTGGATCCAAACCAAGATCCCTGGTCTCTCCATGACCCACATTTGAATCCCACATCCCTGGTGCCAGCACTTAGCAGGGTTTATCCATTCGTTCGAACACCCCCAGTCAT
>NW_005203994.1:0-201 GCF_000412655.1 Myotis brandtii
AGTACCCAGTTCCAAACCCACTTCCACATGTTTAGGTGTTTGTTACAGCAACACCCCACTTTTCAGTACCAAAAATTATCTTAGTCAACTTGAACTGCGATAACAAAATATCATAGACCGGTGACTTAAGAGGCACTTATTTCTCACAGTCTGAACACTACAATTTCAAAACTAAGGTGTCAGCAGGGATGGTGTCTGGTG
>NW_005203995.1:0-201 GCF_000412655.1 Myotis brandtii
GGAGCTCTCCAGGCCTCACTGCCCGGCCTTACAGAACTGAGCCAACAACACAGACCACCCGTGAGCAGGCCCAGGCGCCTAGCACCGGCCCCGGCTTCCCGCTCCCTATGCAAGTCTGGTCCTCTAGGCTCCTCCTGGCCCGGTCACCCACTGGGCAAGCGTCTGAGAGGCCAAGGGTGGGTTTGGAGGTGGCGTGAGGCC
>NW_005203996.1:0-201 GCF_000412655.1 Myotis brandtii
AGAGGATTCCCCAAATGAGTAGCAAGACAAATGGTCATACCTCCTGGCCTCCAAGCAGAGCTCCCACGGCGCATCCCACCCTGAGCTTGTGTGGTTGATGCCCATCTCCCAGGTGTTTCTCCTTTACATTTTCTGATCCTGCAGGTGAGCCTCACGGGTTCTCATGAGTGGATGTAGAGGTGGATTTGGTTGGAAGAGCAA
>NW_005203997.1:0-201 GCF_000412655.1 Myotis brandtii
GTGCTTGTTGAGGGACTGAGGGACTGACCCACAGCTTAGGAAATGCAAATTCCAAAATACACCTACTCCTCATACCCTGCCTTTCCCCATCCTGACCCTTTTTTGTCCCTTGGCCCTAATCATGATTTTGGCTGTTCCCTTGGCTATGACCACACTGTCTCCACACTCATGAGATGGCAAGAGAACCTGAGCCTTGCCCCT
>NW_005203998.1:0-201 GCF_000412655.1 Myotis brandtii
GGGAGATGCCATTCTAAGGGATGTCCCTGCATCTAAACTCCTGGAGAGACGCCCCACATACAGAGTTCGGGGCACTCTGCCATCAGAGGGCGCGGTGGGCAGAAGAGGGAAAGGACCTGGGCTCTGATGGTACTTTTTCTTTCCCAAGTCATCATCTCACAACATTAAAAAATAGGCACTTTATCGATCACATTGTTATGA
>NW_005203999.1:0-201 GCF_000412655.1 Myotis brandtii
ACGCCTCACAGTGTCTGGTATGTAGTAGGTACTCAAAGTATTTATTAAATAAGTGATTTTTTTTTTAAAAAAAAAAAAAAGAAGGGGGGAAAGTTTTGGTGACTTGTTTATGGTTGAATCCCCAGTGTGTAGCATCATTTGTAGCACTTAGTAAGCTTAATAAATATCTTGAATGAATGAATAATTGAATAGAGTTCTCAC
>NW_005204000.1:0-201 GCF_000412655.1 Myotis brandtii
GCTTGAGGTGCAGACTGGTACCACCGGAGACTTACCAGTTCCTGTCGAGATGAGTTCAGAAATGGAGAGGAAACAGAGATTTTATGGTAATTTGACAGAGTATGTTTGTATCTATTGAATTTAATTTTTAAAAATGGTCTTGTATTATGTATATATTTTATTTCATCTTCTAGTAATTCATTCTTAACTGTATTTTACAAA
>NW_005204001.1:0-201 GCF_000412655.1 Myotis brandtii
ATAAATTTCTATACTTCATACTTTAGAGAGCTCACTAAGGAGTAAAATTAGAAAGGCTGTTCTGTATTTTGAGAAGATATGTTACCATGTCAATTAGCCAAAAGCATAAAGTACAAGTTGGAAAAGTGCAGTCAAGCCCTACAATCAACCATGAACACAAAAGGGACTAAGCTATATGGATGCATTACATGTACAGTTGTT
>NW_005204002.1:0-201 GCF_000412655.1 Myotis brandtii
GGTTAGCGAGGGGGTCAGACATGGACGGTGACAGCACAAGGGCCACGTCACACGCTTACTGCCAGCACACGGCTCGTGGGGCCCAGGCAGAGCTCTGCACCTGAGTCTCACAGGTGGGCGGGGCCTGCAGGCTCGTTCCCGCAGAGGAAGCGAGGCTCCGTGCGGTGGGAACTCAGAACGGGAGCCGGGGCGCATGCACCT
>NW_005204003.1:0-201 GCF_000412655.1 Myotis brandtii
ACGCTCTATCCACTGAGCCAAACCGGTTTGGCTATAGAAAATGTTTTATTTGGGATATAATTGAGTTAAAACATTGGCATTCGTGCTGGAAGAGGTCAATTGTATGAAGAGACTTGAGTAGGAAGTATGTGAAAGTAGAAAAAGGTATAGGGCTGGCAGCTATCTGCAGGGAAGAAGGTGTATATGAGGGAGACAGGGAAT
>NW_005204004.1:0-201 GCF_000412655.1 Myotis brandtii
GACAAATAGTAAACCAATGGTAGTAGAACCATCATAACTAAAATTTATCATTTGGAGACTTTCCAATGGTTGGCCCACATGCAGAAACCAAGATGGTCAGGTGTTTTCTACTCCTGTCTCTATTCTAAGAGATTAAATGTAAGGGGTTCCCCACAGGAAAACTATGCATAGCCTTAGCAACCTGCCATTGCACATGAAGGC
>NW_005204005.1:0-201 GCF_000412655.1 Myotis brandtii
CATATTGAAACAGGAATTTTTGGAGGTGAAAAAGGCAGGTTTTAGAAAATGTTAGAAATTAAGAGGTCTATGGAAGAAGCACAGGGCCGAAGAGCAGCAGAAGGTATATTTCTGTAGAATAGGGAAGATGAAAAGCTGCAACGGATATTTCCATAAAATGAGGTAGCTGGGAACAGCAAAAGGTCTATAGTTACAAAATAA
>NW_005204006.1:0-201 GCF_000412655.1 Myotis brandtii
GAAGCCGGCTCCTTCCATTCCCTGCTACCTGGTGGGACGCAGGACGAAGCCTGGCGTGGGCCTGGCGCTCCTCCGGTCACCTCACCACCAGGACAGTGCTAGTTTGTCGCTAACATGTCCAGCCCGGTGTCACGACCCCATCAGCCCGAATCCTCGGTGCGTCGGCAACGTCTCCCTCCCCGGTGGGAGCTGCTGTGGGTC
>NW_005204007.1:0-201 GCF_000412655.1 Myotis brandtii
CTTGTCCACAGAGCCTTTAAAATATGCTCATGTCCAGTCTCTACATTTACATCAGAATCTCTGGAGATGTGCCCTAGACCTTGGTTTATGTTTTGTTTTTTATCCCCTCTCTTTTAACTTTCCAGGTAGTTCTAAATATGCAGACAGGGCTGAGCATCTCTGTCTGGGCTATAGTGTGCTCCATCCTCTGTGAAAAGGATT
>NW_005204008.1:0-201 GCF_000412655.1 Myotis brandtii
GAATGAAAGGCGATGCTCACACTGGCCTCTTCCTGGCCAGCGGGAGCCTCTGAGCACCGGTGCCCCGAGCCCATGTCGCAGGAACCACCTGGTCCCTCGAGAGGCCGCGGGCGGGCGCATGAGGCCTGGAATCCCCCGCGCCCTCTAGCAGAAACCTGAGGGAGGTCACACTCCCGGCCTCAGGCTACTCCCTGTGACCAG
>NW_005204009.1:0-201 GCF_000412655.1 Myotis brandtii
ACGTTTGCATATGTGTATATGAACATGGATAAAAATATAGAGGCGTTCAGTTTAGGTTCTCCATATGGTTTCCTGGCAGTGGGGATGATACTGGCGCGGGGACCAAAGAACAGTGGAGAAAAAGGGAGGTGCCCCTGACCAAACGTCTGCACTTATGCAATAGGAATAAATGAGTGGGTATATGCTTAAATTTAAATTTTT
>NW_005204010.1:0-201 GCF_000412655.1 Myotis brandtii
AGTTTGCCGACCATTGAACTAGTTAAATAAATCTTGGTCCTCTATAGATATTTGTTGAATAAATGATTTTGTAGAAGAGCATGAAGAAGAACAAGGAAGACCATCTCGCATCCTATCCCTTGATATCACCTCTTTTTCGGGTTTGTGTGTGCCCTCCCCCAGGTGCCCGGGACCCCTCCCAGCATGATCAGAGCCTGAGGG
>NW_005204011.1:0-201 GCF_000412655.1 Myotis brandtii
CCCCAAGCCTCTATTGTGTTCTCCCCTTCCATTCAGAGAAGAAAGGACAGGCAGGAAGTGGTGGGAGAAGCACGCACTCTCCTGGGAGCTTCACACTGCGCATCCTTCCCGCTCTGTGAGCAGGCCTTAAGTTCCAGAGGGTCACTTCTCCGGGATGCACAGGTCATCAGTGCCCATCTGACCACAAAACACGAGGAGTTC
>NW_005204012.1:0-201 GCF_000412655.1 Myotis brandtii
CTGAGCAGGGTGCACCCCGTCACAGCGAGGCGGGCTGTACGCGCGCTCTTCCTGTGAGGGCACCGTCCCCTGAGGTCCCAGACGAGGGACATGGCTGGGCCAGTCATGCTGAAATGCAGGTCAGCAACTGGCACGTGCAAACACAGAGGCACAGACACACACAAACACATGCACACACAGAGACACACACAGACACATGCT
>NW_005204013.1:0-201 GCF_000412655.1 Myotis brandtii
ACACAGCAGAGATTGTACTGACACAGGAGGGGTGAGGGAGGCCAGAGGCCAGAGCCTGGAGGCTGGAGGGGAGGCTGGAGGGGTGGCGTCCTGCCCCCCCACAGGTCCTCCAGGCAGTGGGTGAGGGTGGGGAGGACTGAACAGCTGCCCCCTCCTCGTTCCCATTGCCCCCGTTACTGGATATAAGATGGGGCCAGGCTG
>NW_005204014.1:0-201 GCF_000412655.1 Myotis brandtii
TGCTGGGCAGAGGCTTTTTAGTGCGATGTGATCCCCCGTGTTTATGTTTGTGCTTTTGTTGCCTGTGCTTTTGGTGTCGTATCCAAAACTTCACTGCCAGGACCCATGTCAGGGAACGTTCCCCTGTGGTTTTTCCTAGGAGTTTTATGGTTTCAGGGCGGACCTTTAAGTCTTCAGTCCACTTCGAGTTGATTTCTGTGC
>NW_005204015.1:0-201 GCF_000412655.1 Myotis brandtii
CATTCCTTACGGAGTGCATCTTACTGCCAATTAAGATACGCTACAGTAGGCCAAATAAGCAAGCAAACAAACCACAGTATAAAGTAAGAAGAGGTGAAAATCTTAGAAGAAAAAAAGGGAAACGTGGTAGAAAAGGCTAAAGATATTGATACAGATATAGATACAGAGTTAGATATAGATATATAGATACAGTGGGGCCTT
>NW_005204016.1:0-201 GCF_000412655.1 Myotis brandtii
ATTCAGGTTATTTTCTTTTGCCTATGAGTATATGAGATGACTTTCTAGTATTTTTTAAGTAGAGAACAAATTACAATGTAAAATATGATGTGATAAGGGGATATGGGCAATATTTGCCTTCAGTGGGTACTTTGTAGAGTCCTTTGTACTTAACTGCATCTGTAACATTGAACTTTTCCTGTTGAAATGTTTCATAAGTGA
>NW_005204017.1:0-201 GCF_000412655.1 Myotis brandtii
GGCTCTATATTGAAATCTGTTCTGCAGTTTGAGCTCAGTCTGAGAGCTATTGGGTTTCTACATTAACAAAGTGATGCTGTTATTAATTGTTCTTATTTATACAATTGAAATACTTTTCTGAACTAGCTTAAAAACTCTGGTAATACTTAGAACCCAACGCTTTTTAAAAATAATTTATTTTTAAATTAAGGTTGACATACA
>NW_005204018.1:0-201 GCF_000412655.1 Myotis brandtii
TTAAAGAAAACATATACAAATTAGTTTGCTGTTAAAATAAACTAATACAATACAAAAATAAATTCAAATAAGGAAATGCTTCTAAACTCCTTTTTTGGGGCTCATAATATCTTGTTATCCAAACCAAGTTAACAGAAGATGAGTCCAAGAGAAAAGAAAAATGATAGACCAACCATATTCATGAAATCACACATATCTTAA
>NW_005204019.1:0-201 GCF_000412655.1 Myotis brandtii
CACATATCTGGGGGTAAGGAGGGAAGTAGTGTCGCAGCACAATATTGAGAGCAGAGGACACACAGAAGTGTATTTTACCCCTAAACCTTGCTATCTATTAGTTATGCATGTTTGACAAGTGTCTAAATATTTCTTAGCCTTTTAGTTTTTTTTCTCTAAGAAAATATTTAATAATATCAACCTTTCATGATGGTTTTGATG
>NW_005204020.1:0-201 GCF_000412655.1 Myotis brandtii
TATCTTGGTGCTTCATCTCCCTGCCACTAAGACTTGGAGTGCCCCAGGGATTAGGGCTGACTTCATCTTTCCCCAACTATGTTCAGTTCATAGAGAATCTCCTCAGCTACATGGCTTTAAATACCACCTCTACTCTTTGTTCAGATTTGTATCTCCATACTGAATGGCTCTTATGCTGGGCCCCTGTTGTGAAACCAAGAT
>NW_005204021.1:0-201 GCF_000412655.1 Myotis brandtii
GAGGCTAAAAAAACCCGGGCCTCTCCTTCCACACTCGCGTCGTCTGGTTCTGCCTTAGCTATGGAATTGCATCTCCTGGCTGACTCCATCCCACCACGTGGGGCCCAGGAACTACCTCCCAACAGGCTCTAAAGGTTACCAGCATCCATCACAGGACAAGCCGCGAACAAGCCTGAGACGGAGCAGCTGTCTCTGGCGGAT
>NW_005204022.1:0-201 GCF_000412655.1 Myotis brandtii
TTTTGAATAAAAAAACAGTTAAAAATGTGAAGACCATTATTCCCTGGAGGGCTGTGCCCTAACTCACCAACCCCTGCTCCTAACCACCAGTTAACCCAAGGGATGGTCTTAAGTGACTCATTTTGTAAACAAAACGGATCAAGCAGGTGCCCCCTTGAGAGAGGCCCCTTTGGGGGATGTGGGAGACAGAACCCCCCTATG
>NW_005204023.1:0-201 GCF_000412655.1 Myotis brandtii
ACTGAGACAGAACTGCAGGTTGTCTGGGGACCCCTCTTGTGGCTGGCGTCTGAAGTAAGGCTGGTCTTGCTGAGCACCTAACTCCATCATTGGTGGGATCTGACACTAACTCCATGTAGTTAACATTAGAATTGAAGGACTTTGCCCTTAACTTGTAGAATCTATATTAATTCTGGATAGTTAGTGCTAAATTAAATTGAA
>NW_005204024.1:0-201 GCF_000412655.1 Myotis brandtii
TTCCTCTCTGAAATCAATAAAAAATTAAAATATATATATATTTTTTAAAAAAGAAGGAGAGTGATGGGATAAGAGCTTTTAAGGGTTCATTAACAGAGGAGGAAGATTTTTTGAGGAGGAAGTTAGACGATGAGACAGTATAGTTTGAAAACAAATGCACAGGTAATTGATGTAGCAAGCAAGATTCCCAGGGGAGACAGG
>NW_005204025.1:0-201 GCF_000412655.1 Myotis brandtii
TCCACAGGCAGACACTTTATCCACTGAGCCAAACTGGCTAGGGCCCTTTCTCCTTCTTTAAAGCCAGCAGTGTATCATTTAAAAAATCTTGCTCTGATACCAACTATATATTCTTCTTCTCTCTTCCACATTCATAGGACCATGGAGATTACATTAGCCTGATATACATAATTATTGACAAATGTATCTTCATTATAGTTG
>NW_005204026.1:0-201 GCF_000412655.1 Myotis brandtii
TCCCTCGCGGCTGCCGCTGTGCGCTGAGTCCTCTGCGGCGCTTACGAGCGGCTGGACTTGGGGAGCCTGTTGGCCCTGTCGGTACCGATTCTCCTCCGAGGGCAACTCGGACACAGCCGAGGGCTGGGGGCTGGTGCCGATGGATGGGCTGGGCAAACGGAGGCGGTAGAAGGGCCTTAGCCACTTCCTAGTCCATTAACT
>NW_005204027.1:0-201 GCF_000412655.1 Myotis brandtii
CCCTTGAGTCCGCAGGCCGATGCTCTACCCACGGAGCCAAACCGGTCAGGGCCATGAACTCTAATCTTGAAGGACAACTCCAAGACCAGCTGGTTGCTTTCAAGGGTGCAGTTATGGCGGAGGAGTGATCTATAACACAAGTTAAATAAAGATCACACCTATCTTCTGTTTTTAAAAATATATTTTTATGGATTTCAGAGA
>NW_005204028.1:0-201 GCF_000412655.1 Myotis brandtii
ATGGATGGATTGATAGATGGATGGATGATGGATGGATAGATTAATGAATGGATGGATGGATACAAGAGCAGGTTGGTGGGTGAATGGATGGATGGATGGATGATGCAGGAGTGAATGAATACACACCGGAACCTGGAAGGGATGATGCAGGTGGGAGAAGGGCACCCTCTCCAGTTCAAGATCCTCATTTCTGGGGAGCAG
>NW_005204029.1:0-201 GCF_000412655.1 Myotis brandtii
CAGCCCACAGGCCCCAGGCCAGCCAAGGTGGGTGCCATCAGGGGGCCCCCCCAATTGCCTCACAGAGGGAGACGACCAGAGGTGGCAGGGGGTGTGGCCGGCCAGCGACCCAGTGTCAGCAGGCCGGCCAAAGCAGGTGCCAGCAGGGGCCCCGCGATTGCTCAGCCAGTCATCCCACAGATTGGCCCTGATCGCTGGCCA
>NW_005204030.1:0-201 GCF_000412655.1 Myotis brandtii
TATATCATAGGAATACACAGGTTTTCTAAATCTTCTGACACTTTCTCCATTTGCTTTAACTGGTATACAACAAAGTTTTAAATAAATAATACATGGATCAAACAGGAAGTCTCAAAGGAAATTTTAAAAAATACACAGGGCTGAATGAAAATGAAAGTACAAAAAAATCAAATATGTGGGAAGCATTAAAAGCAATCATGA
>NW_005204031.1:0-201 GCF_000412655.1 Myotis brandtii
CTCAAAATATCTGTGTAGCATGAAGGAAGCCAGTGTTTGTTAAAGAGAATGCACCTTATAGTGCCAATACAATTATGAAAAATATAAACTACTCTACTGTACAGGAAGGTAAATCGATGCCTGTATGGAGGGCCGGGAGGCAGAAAGCTGACAAAAGGACTGGAGGTAAATACAGGGTGTGGCAAAAGTAGGTTTAGAGTT
>NW_005204032.1:0-201 GCF_000412655.1 Myotis brandtii
AACTATGGTCTACCCACATAGCCCTATTCAACAAGTTAAAAAATACTGAGATAAGAAATGGCAGAGCAATGGATTCATTCCAATGATGCTGACATTTGAGCAAGAACTGAAAACACGCATAACACACTGTTCCAATTAGAAGGAAAGTTAATCCCTAGGATAACTGTTTGCCTGTCAAGGTTAGGAACACTTGACTATCTC
>NW_005204033.1:0-201 GCF_000412655.1 Myotis brandtii
TAGCTTCCTTTGGCCCTAGTAATAGTTTTTGTTTTAACTTATGTATTGACTAGAGGCCCGGTGCACGAAATCCGTGCACGGGGCGGGGGTTGGTCTCTCAGCCAGGCCTGCACCCTCTTGCAGTCCAGAGCCTGGGAGCCCTTGGGGGATGTCCGACTGGCGGAGCGGGCCTAAGTTGTCAGTTGGACAACCTTAGCACTG
>NW_005204034.1:0-201 GCF_000412655.1 Myotis brandtii
CAGAAAAGTGGACTATGTGCAGCAAACAACAACAACAACAAAAACTCAAAAACCAAAAAACACCAGAAGATCACTGCAAACCATAGGACAATTATGCAAATCTCCGTTCTATCCAAATATTTATGCCCAAATTTCTGGACAGTGTCTGTAACTATCACCATGGAAGTGCGGTCTATTTTCAGATAATTAATAAATGGAAAC
>NW_005204035.1:0-201 GCF_000412655.1 Myotis brandtii
TTTCTTACCAGGATGCCCAATTTTAATATTTTAGTAAGTGATGGTTTATGTAACTCTATTTTCAAAAGTGATATTAAATGGGGATCGTAGAAAATACTGTTAAAAATGATCCACAAACTTAATCAAGATGGCACTGAGAATTCAGCTTTACTTCCTCTTCTTAATAAACCTCCTTTATAAGAAGGTATAAAAGAAATAACT
>NW_005204036.1:0-201 GCF_000412655.1 Myotis brandtii
CACGGCATTCACACCCAGCTGACGGCCCTGCCTGGAAAGACGGCTCATGAAAAGGAGCCTGCCCTCCCTCCGATGACAAAGCAATCCCACCCTTGAAACTCAGCGATTGTCCAGAGGACAATGAGCAAGCGCGGCAGAGACCTGTTTTCCGCTGAGAAGGAGGCACTCTTCCCAGGCCCTGCCCTAATGGGAGACCACAGC
>NW_005204037.1:0-201 GCF_000412655.1 Myotis brandtii
TAGGTCTGATGATAAATCACATCTTTCCTGTCCTCCTGAGTTCAAAACAAATGAAAAAAAAAGGTATGAGGTTTGAAAAGATGAGGGTTGCCTGGAGAATCCACATGTAAGTAGGATTTTTTTTTAAATCTTTAGGTAGCCACCAGATGGAGTGTTTGTGACTAAGGCACACAGGACTCACACTAATTAAGCTTAAATAAT
>NW_005204038.1:0-201 GCF_000412655.1 Myotis brandtii
TACTTACTATTCCTTCAGCTTTAAAAGGGAATGATACAGATCATTCCCTTATTTTTGCTGGACAAGTTTCTTTTTGTCCTTAAGAGCTTAACCTTAAATATGACCTCCTCAGAGAAGCCTACCTTGATCACTCACTATGAAGTAGTCACCAGCCACTCCTCTATATAACTATGCTTCATTCTCTGCATAGCACTTATTATT
>NW_005204039.1:0-201 GCF_000412655.1 Myotis brandtii
TACTCCTGATATATATTTGAAGGAAACAAAATTAGTATCTGAGAGGGATAGATATTTGCACTCCCATGATCACTGCAGCACTATTTAAAATAGCCAAGATAGGGAAACAAACTAAGTGTCAAAGGATGAATGGATCAGGAAAATGTGGTATACGAACAACAATAGAATATTACTCAGCAATGAGAAAAAGGAAATCCTGAC
>NW_005204040.1:0-201 GCF_000412655.1 Myotis brandtii
TGAGTTCTTGCAAGACTTTGATGAGTTTAGATTCCTCGTGTTGTGAGTTATCTTTCTGACATGGATCTCTTATGAACTTGCTGTTGTCCTGAAGAATAGATTGTATTTTTCCAAGATAGTCGGACTTATCCATTAGAACCCAACCAGCACCTTTATCAGGCCTACACATTATTAAATCTGGATTGCGGGATAATTCGTTGA
>NW_005204041.1:0-201 GCF_000412655.1 Myotis brandtii
ACCAGTTCTGGTCGGCTGGTTAAATCAGACCCCATTCTTCCACGGTCCAGTCTTATTCCTACGGGTCTACACTGGTCGCCGTCTGGTTGAGTGTGACTCACTAGCAGTGCCGCGCAAGCTGCTTTTGATTGTACATAATTCGCGCTGGCGTCCCTTGGCATTTATTTGCCATTGTGACAGGCTAATCCGAAACCGGATGCC
>NW_005204042.1:0-201 GCF_000412655.1 Myotis brandtii
GGGCTTTAAAGTTGCACTATTTGAGGATGTTTAAAATTCCAGAGAAAAAAATTACAGCTATGGCCATGTTGAAAGCAGTGAAAAAATAATATTGATAGTAAAAAAAAAACCCCTTCATAATCGGTGCATAAACTAGCATATATGTCACGTAAATCTCACACCTTCAACATCTTGCACTGGTTTTGACTGAAATTATTGCAG
>NW_005204043.1:0-201 GCF_000412655.1 Myotis brandtii
GGGGCCAGGGATGCTGTTCAACACCCCACAGTGCCCAGGATGGCCCCACCCAGGGAATAATCCAGCCCCCAACGTAGTGTCTTGCAGAGGTGAAAAAGTAATAACATTAATAGTAATAGTTATTTTTATTAAATATTATCTCCATGCTGCAGATGAGGAAACTGAGGTTCAAAAAGCCTTTATTTGGACTTCTGGGTCTCC
>NW_005204044.1:0-201 GCF_000412655.1 Myotis brandtii
AAAATATCTCGAATATGCAGCATTCGCTTTTCCAGCTTGTCTGTTAGTTAGTGTATTTATAGCATATTTTAAAATAAGCAACTACATGGAATTGTTTAAAAGTGAATTTATGATTTAAAAATATTTAATACATTGTTTAATTTGCAACCTTTGAAAGGCTTATGCCAGATCAGTATTTGTCTTATGATTTTTTCTTTTCCA
>NW_005204045.1:0-201 GCF_000412655.1 Myotis brandtii
ACTGTAGACAAGTGTGGTATCGGCAGTTTCTATGTCTCTACTGACTAACCTGCAAAGCTTGCTCGTGTTTTATTGTTCAGGTGCTGTGTCTGTGCAGTTTGAATGTGTGTGTTCGCGTTTCACTGATTCTGATCGTAAATTAGTTTAACGTGTAAGAAGCACGGGCTTCTGGGACATCCCTCCCCGCCTGGCCGGTCTGGC
>NW_005204046.1:0-201 GCF_000412655.1 Myotis brandtii
CTAGGCCCAGATATGTTTCCATTAGTGAATTCACAAAACTTTAGTTAAAGGAAGAAATAATACCAATTCTGTGCAATCTTTTCCAGAATAAAGGATGATAAAATTCTTCCTACCCCATTGTATGAGGCTAAAACTGCCCCTGTAACCACAGAACCAGCTCAAAATGATCCTATCCTGATTAACTTGATACTGAGTTGTTTT
>NW_005204047.1:0-201 GCF_000412655.1 Myotis brandtii
GACGGGGGCTGGGCGCTCTGAAAGGGGGGCCGGAGCTCTGGGGAAGCTCCTCTGGGTCTCACAAGTCGCGCTTTTGAGCCGAGCGACACGTTCCAACTCTCCGCCGGTCTGTCTCAGCCGCCCCATCTGGAAGTGAGGACGCTGCACTAGCCATCCCTGCGGTCTCTGCCCGTGGGATGGGGTGGGGTGGGGTGGGATGGG
>NW_005204048.1:0-201 GCF_000412655.1 Myotis brandtii
TATATAAATCTAAACTCTGCAGTTACATGACATGTTACACATGCACACGCCCAGGCAGCCTCCACCCAGCATCTCCTATGTATGCTCTGGAAGACTCTCTGCTGCTGTCCAACCACATACCCACACCAAGTAACCCCTATCCAGACTGCTATCATCACATGCTATTTTCATTTTAAATTTTATGTCATTGGAATCACAGAG
>NW_005204049.1:0-201 GCF_000412655.1 Myotis brandtii
ATGGTGGTTCCTCAAAAAATTAAAAATAGAACTACCACTTGCTCCTCAATCCCACCGGTGGGTACATATCCAAAGTATTGACAGCAGAGTCTCAAAGAGATATCGGTTCCCCCGTGTTCATAGAAGCTTATTCACAACAGCGAGACGGTAGAAGCAACCCACGTGTCCATCCGCAGATGAGTAGACAAACAAAATGTAGTA
>NW_005204050.1:0-201 GCF_000412655.1 Myotis brandtii
ACTGAGTGAAAGCATGGATGATGTTCATAATCATTTTCTTCCAGAAATGCAGCAGAACATGTGTAGGGCACTTCCTTCCAGGGTCCCTGAAAGTCAGCTAGTGGCCCACTGCCAGACTGGAAGTGTGTGGATGTTAAAACAATGTGGTTTCAGCCCTGGCCACTTGCTCAATGGTTAGAGCATCTGCCTGGAGACTGAAGG
>NW_005204051.1:0-201 GCF_000412655.1 Myotis brandtii
TCACTTTTGGCAGAAGTGCTCATACTTTAGCGCGCAGTGGAATCTCCTGGAGGGCTTGTTGAAACATTCCGGGCCGGACCCGCGGAGATTCTGATCCAGTAGGTCTGGATGGGGCCTCGCATTTGCATTTCTAACAATTCCCAGGCAGAGCTGCTGCTGCTGATCCAGGAACCGCCCCTTTGAGAATCACCAACCAACATT
>NW_005204052.1:0-201 GCF_000412655.1 Myotis brandtii
TATTTATGTTTATTGTTAAAAGTATTACAGATGTCCCTGTTTGCGTGGAGGGCATCCTGTTGTTTTTACATGCTTTTTTACAATCTGTATCCTATTGTAGGGTTGCTCCAGGGTTTATTTAACAAGTTCGCACAACTTATATTTGCATTGTTTCCAACCCATACTATTCTTAAACTGTGCTGCAGTGAACGCTCTCCTTTC
>NW_005204053.1:0-201 GCF_000412655.1 Myotis brandtii
GGGGTTCCCAGCGCAGGGGAGCTGGCTGGGATTGACAATCTGCCTGCGGGGCTCCGCATCCCCTGAGCTGTTCCAAAGGGGACCCCGAGGTTTCCTCTGCTGGCTGCAGGGACAGGAGGGACGAGGTCCTGGGTCTCACGCCTGAAAACGCCCGGTTATGTGAGGGTGAAGCTGCTGCCTCTGAGGCAGTTCGGAAACCGT
>NW_005204054.1:0-201 GCF_000412655.1 Myotis brandtii
CAGGTCACAAAAGGCCAGGATTTTCCTGCCTTGCCAAGTTCCCCGTAACCTGGTGGCCTTCCCTCCGAGATCCTGTCGGAAAGGGCATGGCCCACTCGGCTGGGAAATGTCATCGAGACCAACTCGAGAAAGGCCACCAGGCTCTGCTAAGAAAAGTCCTGGCGATCTCCCCTGACACTTACCAGCGCAGGTCATTTGGGG
>NW_005204055.1:0-201 GCF_000412655.1 Myotis brandtii
ATCCCCGGTCAGGGCATACTAGTATACAGGATTCAACCAGTGAATGCACAAATAAGTGGAACAATAAACAAACGTTTCTCTCTCTTTTTCTTCCTCCCTCTCTCTCTAAAACCAAAAAATTAAAGTAAAGAAATAAATAATACAAAATAATGAAGAAAGTAAAATCACCCACAACCCCTAACTGTATAATCAACATTGACA
>NW_005204056.1:0-201 GCF_000412655.1 Myotis brandtii
TATCTCTGGCATCCATCATGGTTCTTGGCATATAGAGCGATGCTGATGAAACACTAAACTTCTTAAGTGGCCAAATGTTCCTCCTTCTTCCACATGATCTCCTCAATGCTTTCCATATCTGCAAACAAGTTCATAGAATATAAGTTTTCCCATTAAAATAAAAGAATATTTTGCTGTAGGTGCAGGGATACAGATGAAAAA
>NW_005204057.1:0-201 GCF_000412655.1 Myotis brandtii
CTGAGTCTCTGTTTCATTTAAAGATGGGCTCCTCCATCCTCCCCACATTGGGCCAAAGGAGACATTTTATTATTTTTAAATTTTTCTTTTCTTACTGTAACATAAATTCATACTCCTTGTAGAATAAAATAAAAAGATGCCTGGCCTATGTGACTCAGTGGTTGAATGTTGACTTAATGAACCAGGAGGTTATGATTCGAT
>NW_005204058.1:0-201 GCF_000412655.1 Myotis brandtii
ATGGTTTCTGTTATTTCTTTGAAAATATTAAAATAGCACTTTGGAAGTATTTTTTTCTACTTGACTTAACATTTTTGGATACTCAGGGACAGTTACTATTAACTGTTTGTTTGTTTCCCTGTAAATGTGTCATAATTTCTTGTTTGTTTTGGGTTTTGTTTTTGTTTTTTTGTGGGGTTTTTTTGCTTTTCTCATTAATTT
>NW_005204059.1:0-201 GCF_000412655.1 Myotis brandtii
TAAAATATAAACCACAAATGTCTATATAAGAGTTAGAAATGGTTAATACTATTACTTTAATTGTTATTAGTCTCCTTATCTCATGAAATGTCTAGACTGAAGTTTGTTGTTAGTTTATCATTGCTCTCTTCATCTCATGAAAGACCTGAAATGGTCTTTATTT
The DNA here is from genome assembly GCF_000412655.1 of Myotis brandtii. Lineage (NCBI taxonomy): Eukaryota > Metazoa > Chordata > Mammalia > Chiroptera > Vespertilionidae > Myotis > Myotis brandtii. Next base: position 164 of record NW_005204059.1, read on the forward strand.
TATACTAGAGGTCCAGTGCATGAATTCATGCATGGGTG
>NW_005204060.1:0-201 GCF_000412655.1 Myotis brandtii
CCTCTCACCATCCCTGCAGAGGGCTTCCCGGGAGAGCACGCGTGTAAAAGACCTTCCAGGGTGTCTGGGTCACAGGAGGGCCTTAGTAAATGAGATCAGTGGTTGCCACCATCATTGAATATGTGACACGTCACACGCAGCCAGCCGCCCTCAGACTGGTGGGGTTTTGTGCCAGACAAGAGGGCACAGGGGTGGTGGTAG
>NW_005204061.1:0-201 GCF_000412655.1 Myotis brandtii
TTTTGAGTGGAATTCTGATGGCCCCTTTGAGCCTGTGCATGACTTGGGATGTTTGACTGTGTCTCATTAGGCCTCTGCCATGGGTCTGTATTATTGATTTGGGTCCCAAGGGCAACAAACCAGTGTGTTTTTCTCTGATTTCTCCGGCAGGTGGAGTTATGGAGGGGAAGGGACACAGCCTGGCATTTTGAATATGCCCAG
>NW_005204062.1:0-201 GCF_000412655.1 Myotis brandtii
GCCCACACTGGGGATTGAGCCTGCAATCTGAGCATGTACCCTGATACTGTAACCTCCTAGTTCATAGGTCGATGCTTAATCACTGAGCCACGTCGGCTGGGCCATCATAACACAATTTTATTTCTATCTCCCAATCTCCATTGAAACTTGTCCTGTGGGGATGGTTTGTCGCCACCCTTTGCATTGAACATAGGGCGGGCC
>NW_005204063.1:0-201 GCF_000412655.1 Myotis brandtii
CCTCTGGTCAGCCTCGCTCGCAGCAGGCCCCTGACTTCACTTTGCTGGACTTGATCTGTATCGTTCCCGTGCCCCTCTCCTATGTTAACTTTATCGTCACTGCACCGGTGTTGACTGAAAAGCAACCTCCACGGGGTATGTCATCACCGAAAGGATTTATTTAGGCCCCAGCCGGTTTGGCTCAGTGGCTAGAGCGTCGGC
>NW_005204064.1:0-201 GCF_000412655.1 Myotis brandtii
CGGGGAGCAGCGGGCGCGCGGGGCGTCTGGGCTTCTAGGACTGAGCTCCCACGGTGCGGAACCTCTTCCCCACCAGCGCCGGGCCTAGGGCCTTCAAACGCGCTCGGGGTCCCTAGCCTCGGCACCTGCTCTCTCCTTCTCCTGGGCCCAGCGAGGCCGAGGCGGAGTGGCGGGTGAGGGTCTCTGTTGGGAAGGTGCCCT
>NW_005204065.1:0-201 GCF_000412655.1 Myotis brandtii
TTGTCTGTGGGACACTCTGAATGGCATCATCTCAGTCTCCCTTTCCAAGTGTCTCAATGGAAGTGTTCTCCAGTTAATTCACTTATTCACTATGACACGCTTTTTAGAAAAATTGTACTGAATTTATTTGGTTTCATATGTACATTTCTATAACACATCATCTGTGCCTGGGTCCAAAGTCAAGTCTCCTTCCCTTCCACC
>NW_005204066.1:0-201 GCF_000412655.1 Myotis brandtii
TGGGTCAGGAGCATAGATCTCACTTCTCATTGGGAGAAGTGTCAAAGAATTAGGAGTCATATAGGAAAACTCCTATAGTGCCTGTGATCACACCCACCTCCCATATCTGCATTTATCCCCGGAGATTGGTATGTCTAGCCTTGACTTTTCTCCTGAATGCTAGATTCAAAACTCACATATTTAATACATATTTTACTTGAA
>NW_005204067.1:0-201 GCF_000412655.1 Myotis brandtii
AATACCCTGCTGAGAGTTTTATTGGGATTGAATGGAACCCATTCACCAATTGTGGGGAATGGATTCTTCACACTATTGAGCCTTCTGGTCCATAATCATGGTGTGTGGGTCTCCTTTGGTGTCTGTGGTGGGTTCTCATTCAGAATTCAATGATGAGCCTTGTGCTCACTGAAGGCACATTCTGGAGGGGGAGGCAAATAG
>NW_005204068.1:0-201 GCF_000412655.1 Myotis brandtii
TCAAATAAGCCTTGATGAAAAGAGGTGGCAGAGGCACGTGGGACGAGACGCCCCTGAGTGAGGAATGGCGCGGGCAGAGCAGTGCCCTCGTGGTCTCTGGTCCTGGCCCGGGCTGAGAGCCCTCTCTCCCGGCCCAGGGACCCCCTTATTCACAGTGCACACCGCTGCTCTTGTCGTCCATCTGCCTACAGAATAGTCACT
>NW_005204069.1:0-201 GCF_000412655.1 Myotis brandtii
AGGACAAGTCAGGGATCCTGGGGGAATCCCACCGATCTTGTTCCTCCACCACCATTGCCACCAACCTGGCCCCTCACGCTCCCGCCCCCGGTGGTGGGGAACGGGTGCCCTCCACGGCCGCCAATGAATCACGATGATACCACCACACCAGTGTTTACTCTGCGCCAGGCCTACACTGAGCGCTTCCCATGAACTATCCAA
>NW_005204070.1:0-201 GCF_000412655.1 Myotis brandtii
GAGACAAAGAAGCATTGAACAGACTGTCACACTACAGCGGGAAGGCAGGGGAGGGTTCGGGGGGTGGATTAGAGATCAACTGAAGGACTTGGATACATGCATATAAGCATAACCAATGGACACAAACATGGGGGGTGGGTGATGGCATGTGCCAGGGGTTAGGGGAGGCTGGGGTGAGGTCAATGGGGGAAAAAGGAGACA
>NW_005204071.1:0-201 GCF_000412655.1 Myotis brandtii
AACCTATATAATCTTATTAACCAACTAGAGGCCCAGTTCATGAAATTTGTGTGCTTGAGGGGTATGGGGAGAGGGTCCCTCAGCTGGGATTGCAAGAGGTTGCAGGCCAGGCTGAGAGACCCCATCTGTGCACGATTAGGGCCAGGGAGTGACGTGGGAGGTTAGCCAGCCAGGAAGGGACCGCAGGAGGGCTCCAGGGCA
>NW_005204072.1:0-201 GCF_000412655.1 Myotis brandtii
CTGGTTTAGATGGAGCTTAGAATACTTGTAGAGGCAGCAATGGAAACCTATTCTGAATTTTATTCTGGAGACATATTTATACAAATGGTCTTGCTTGGCAGGCCCAATGGACTGGACTTTATTCATTAGGAATGGGATTGATTAAAGATTAATTAAAACTTCAGCTTTTAAGCAAGCAAGAAATCTGATCAGAATTTTGAC
>NW_005204073.1:0-201 GCF_000412655.1 Myotis brandtii
AGATAGGAGCATTAAATCAAAAAAACTTACCAGGAGAAAAAAGCTTAACAGCTGCTAAACAAATAGGAAAATTACACGACTTTGATGGAAAAAGAAGCCAGAGACTTTCTGCTTTCGCCTATGAAGAAAAGTCTATAAAAATACATTTTTCCTTAAAAAAAGGGAAAAAATGCCCAGCTGGCGTGGCTCAGTGGTTGAATG
>NW_005204074.1:0-201 GCF_000412655.1 Myotis brandtii
TCTCAATCCTATAAATAAAGAGGTAATATGCAAATTGGCCCTCATGCTGTCACACCTTCACAAGATGGCTGTACCCAGTGGAGGCGGGGTTCCCGTAACGAGCGATCAGCAGGGATCTGAGGCTGCGTGACCCTGGGACGGGGAACCTGAGGCTGTGCCCCGCGCCCATTGGGGATTGACGGGGGACCTCAGGCCACACCC
>NW_005204075.1:0-201 GCF_000412655.1 Myotis brandtii
CTCAACCCTGAGCAAAGCCAGCCGGGCCCCCCACATCCTTCTTAGGAGGCCCCAATTCTGCTGTGGCGGCTCCCCACCTCGCAGAGCCTGTGTTCCCAGAGGGCCCGTGGACCGGCTGCCAAATCCACACTTCATGGGAGCTCCCGATGCGGACACAGCCAGCAGGGGCGCTGTTCTGCGCTCCAGGCCCCTTACCCCAGG
>NW_005204076.1:0-201 GCF_000412655.1 Myotis brandtii
GACCTGTGTCTCACCCGTTATGCCTATCCAAGTTTAGGAGAAAGGCACTCCCACTTCACTACACAAGCTCCAGTGCCTTCTCCCTGAACAGGTAGAAGGTAGCCTCTCACTCATATCTCCCAGCCCCATCCATAGCCCTCCCCAAAAGAGCCCACCTGCAGGGAACCTTTAGGTCCCCTTGACCTCATATAATGCCTAACA
>NW_005204077.1:0-201 GCF_000412655.1 Myotis brandtii
ATATCTTATGACTCCAGTCACACTTGCAGTGCAATGCGAGTCTTCCACTTTCTTCACAGGTATTTTACCTTGTTGGTTAAGTTTATTCATATGTATATTTTTGGTGCAATTGTAAATGACATTGTTTTCTTAATTCCTCTTTCGAATGACTTGTTATTAGTGACGTATTATAGAATTGCAACAGACTTCTGCATATTGCTT
>NW_005204078.1:0-201 GCF_000412655.1 Myotis brandtii
GAAGTGGTGAAGCAGAACAACTATTATTGTTAATAAACTTCTCAACTTGATTACTTTCATAAATTTTCTCTTCAGTTTGAAGAGAGAGAGAGAAAAAAACATCGATTGGTTGCCTCCCGCATGCACCCCGACTGGTGCTGGAGATTGAACCTACAACTCAGGTATGTGCCCTTGGCTGGGAATCAAACCCATGACCCTTTG
>NW_005204079.1:0-201 GCF_000412655.1 Myotis brandtii
TCCACCAACAGCCTCCAACCATGTTCTAGCCGCCCCGCGGTACTCTGTTCTCTGCGTGTTTCACTGTCCGTGCCCTCAGCTCTGTGGCAAAAGCTGCCATGTCTTCACCAGGGGCTGGACCACGCACCTTTGGTCAGAGGCCCCAGTGCCAGCAAGGGGCTCCTGAGGGACCTCAGCTCTCCCCAGCTGCTTTTGGAAGAT
>NW_005204080.1:0-201 GCF_000412655.1 Myotis brandtii
GTAGCACACCTGCACTACTGCGGGGAGTCACTTGCCCGAAGGTGTTGAACTGGACTAAGTTGGCTACTGGGGATGCTGGCATGGACCACGCGTTGAGTGTAACGTGGGATTCGATCCGAGATATACTACGTTGGGGTTTTATTTTCCTTCAAAACCTCAAGACTAGACGAGGTTTGCTCACTTGCATATCTTGCCTGTATG
>NW_005204081.1:0-201 GCF_000412655.1 Myotis brandtii
CTCCAAGTCTCTCAGTGTTTTCCCTATTTAAAAGAAACCCACAGGCCAGGCCAGTAATGTTAAGTGAATGAAGAGTTGTCCCATGCACTGAGAGGTTCCTGGTTCAATTTCTGGTCAGGGCACATGCTCCAGTTGCAGGCTCAACCCCAACAGTGGCGTGCAGTAGGCAGCCCATGGATGTGATGGTTCTCTCTCATTGAT
>NW_005204082.1:0-201 GCF_000412655.1 Myotis brandtii
CCAGATTATTATTGTGCGTTCAGAGATCATTTGAGAGTATCCCTTACTAAGATCTGCAGTAATTTAATGCACTGTTGCCCTTCTGTTGTCTTTTACCAGTCTTGCCACTCTCCGTTCTGCCCTAACATTGCCTAGTCACTGACGGCCACAATTTGCATGTTCAGACCCAGATTTTCAGCTGACAGTCCAGTCTTTTTTTTT
>NW_005204083.1:0-201 GCF_000412655.1 Myotis brandtii
GCCCCCAGTGATTCTCTGCTCCAGATGGGCAGTCAGGGGTAAAGGGTCCTGGGTTTTAATTTATCCCGAGTTTTCTCCTTAACCAGGCAGCCAGAGCTGGGGGCCAGGGTGGGGTGGAGCCCAGCTGGGCTCATGGTCGTGGTTAAATGGGGGCTAAGGGGGGAGGGGGAGGGTGTGGAGACTGGGGAGTTGGGAGAGATG
>NW_005204084.1:0-201 GCF_000412655.1 Myotis brandtii
CACTCTAAACAAGAACCAAGTCCCAGATTTGTATAAAACATGAAGTTATATCTGTTTAATTAGTTTGTGAGTTTCAGGAAAGGTTCATATTTGTTGTCAGAAAAAATACTAGTTTTTGACCAAGTGTACCTTCTTTGTTTCACATACGATTCCTAAAATTGTTTGTAAAAAATGCAGGGAAACATTTTTCAAAGACAAGAA
>NW_005204085.1:0-201 GCF_000412655.1 Myotis brandtii
CACTCACAATGAGGTGATTTTGAGTTTCTGGTTTCTTGAAAATGAAGGTTAAGATAAGCAGAGGACAGCCCTGCCTGGAGTGACTGACTCAGTATCTGCCTGCGCACCAAACAGTTCCGGGTTAGATTCCCGGTCAAGGGCAGGTACCTGGGTTGCTGGGGGGGGAAAATATCCTCGGGAGAGGATGAACAAAAACAACAA
>NW_005204086.1:0-201 GCF_000412655.1 Myotis brandtii
CATAGATTTCCTTCCCCAAACCAGCTTACTCCATGTAGAGAGTGAGGCAAAAATAGGTTTACACTTGTGACTACACGAAATAGAGATTATTCTTGTATTATTCACTAATTATTGTATTATTCCATATGAACAACTGTACACTTACTTTTGCCCCACCCTGTATAAGTCATTAGCAACTTAGCCCTAACTCAGAGTCACAAG
>NW_005204087.1:0-201 GCF_000412655.1 Myotis brandtii
TAGAGAAAAATTAATTAAATAATATTAAAGTTGGCATTTGCATACAGTGACAATTGTGAGAGTGGTGTACAAATGCCTAGAGTTTGGGAAACACTGCATTTATCAATACTGGTTACACATCTCACAGGGACACCCGGCCGCACTGAGAGCACAGTCCATTTCCCCCCTTCCTGGGACTCGATAGCTTGGCTTAGCACAATG
>NW_005204088.1:0-201 GCF_000412655.1 Myotis brandtii
TCCAACCCTAATTATACACCCTTTAAAGCCAAGCAAAGCTAATAAGAAGAAAAATTAATTTGAATAAAATACAAAGTCAGAACCCATGGAAACAGATAGTAGGGGAGAGAGGGCATGTGCTGGGGGCAGGGAGGAATGACCAGGGAGAGGTCAGTGGGGGAAACAGGAGACCTATGTAATACTTTAAACAATAAAGAATTA
>NW_005204089.1:0-201 GCF_000412655.1 Myotis brandtii
CATATTTTAGTTGTCTATTAAAAGACAACGTTAAAATCATTTGAGTCCATTTGCCTGGGGGCCCTGGTGCCTGGCAAAGGCTGCATGGACAGGGACTGTGCTCTGCCCATCTGCTGTGCCCTGCCAGCTGGTTCCCCCAGCTCCACGCAGAATTGGGGGGTGGAGAGGGACAGAGGGGAGGATCGTTGGAGCAGGCAAACA
>NW_005204090.1:0-201 GCF_000412655.1 Myotis brandtii
TACTGAGTTCATTTGTAAGTTCTAGTAGTTTTTTGGTAGAATTTTTAAGGTTCTCTATATATAGTATATGTCCTCTACAAATAATGACACTTTTACCTCTTCTTTCCAGTGTGGATGTCTTTTATTTCTTCTTCTTGTCCGATTGCTGTTGTTAATTTATTGAATTCCAGTACTATGTTGAATAAGCGTGGTGAAATGGGA
>NW_005204091.1:0-201 GCF_000412655.1 Myotis brandtii
GTCAGCAGAAGAAAAAGTGCTGGATGAAAAGTTAAGAGACTCATTTCTAGTTCTGGCTCCATCACAATCCTTCCGTGCTGCTGGGAACGTTAGCCAACTCCCCTGTGCATCTCTGTTCTTGACTTTAAAATGAGGACATTGACTACAAATAGGAATGATAAACAGGCTTTTCCTAGGATGCTGACCTCTTTTGCTGTAGCA
>NW_005204092.1:0-201 GCF_000412655.1 Myotis brandtii
CTGAAAGCTCTCCTACGGGGATCAAACCCACAACCTGAGTACGTGCCCGACCACCTTTTTGTGTATGTACAACGCTCCAACCAACTGAGCCACGCCGGCCAGGGTTCCTCCAACAATATCTTAGATTTTTTAAAATTAGTCAAAAATGGAGAAAATGATTAGGGAAGATGTGTCTGTCTCTGTTAAAAATACATCCAAACA
>NW_005204093.1:0-201 GCF_000412655.1 Myotis brandtii
CGGGTCGCCTGGCCAGGGCCCCGGGGACACCACGGCTGAGCCTGTGGCACTCAAATGAGCAGGCACCCTCCGATGCCCGGGCAGATAGTGATGCAACATTTGAGTGTCACCAGATGACACATCCAGGTAACCCCCCCCCCGCCCCTGCCCGGATCTGGGCTGGTCAGGTTGACTGCCGGCCAAGGAATGAACGGCATCAGG
>NW_005204094.1:0-201 GCF_000412655.1 Myotis brandtii
TATGAAGAATGTCTTTATTAGTTAGAGGTATATAATAATATTAATGGATAGTTACTTTCCATTCTATCCCCTTTTTAAGAGAAATGCAATAATATTACATAATGTCTTTATTAGTTAGATGTATAAAATAATTATATTATTTATATAATAATATAAATGCTTCCCTTAATATTTATTTTTTATTTCATCTTTATTTTGGGG
>NW_005204095.1:0-201 GCF_000412655.1 Myotis brandtii
CCCTCCAGGGAATTTCAAGTCTCCTCCCAGCTTTCTTCGTCGCTGGAGGGAGCAGGTTCCTTCCCATGGATGGGCACCCCCTCGCCCTCCAGGAGCCTTTTGGAGAGGAGGGCACCCCATCACCCCGTTGGAGTTAGAAACCCGGCTCAGCTCTCTGGCCCGGCCCTGCAGAGGGTCAGAGGATTCGTTATTCCTGTTGCA
>NW_005204096.1:0-201 GCF_000412655.1 Myotis brandtii
TTTTAGAAAGTACTTGTGGGATATTCAAGTATTAATATTCACAGGGGTTTTATCATTTTCATCTAGAGTTTAGAGCAGTGTGGTCTAATAGAAATAAATGTGACCTCTTATGTAACTACTTTTTCTAGTAGCCACATTAAACAAACAATAAGAGCCCCACCAGAGTGGCTCAGAGGTTGAGCATTGACCTATGAACCAGGA
>NW_005204097.1:0-201 GCF_000412655.1 Myotis brandtii
AGGCAGAGGCAGAAGCAGAGGCTCCATAGCAGGCGAAAAGGGAGGGAGGTTCGGGCCCTGCTGAGCTCAGCCTGGCACGGTCACCGAGACCATAGCAACTGGAGGAGCACAGCACACTGCCCCCTCCTCCGTGGCTGGAAGCCTGCAGGTAGCTCACATGCTCACAGAGGAGAGCTTGGGGAGGCAGATGTGGATCCAGTG
>NW_005204098.1:0-201 GCF_000412655.1 Myotis brandtii
AGCAGATTCAGACTCCCCGCAAGGGGAGGGGGACCCATTCGTGGGCTGCCCGTGAAAGCCCTGTAGTCCAGGGCGTATATTTGCCACAAGCCTGCTTCTATGTCTGTGTGTGTTGTCACCTGATTGATTCCCTCAATTGTTCTGGCTCAGCAACGGACCTAAATTTTCCCTGTTTCTGTGTGTTCTTTCTCTGTTCCTGTG
>NW_005204099.1:0-201 GCF_000412655.1 Myotis brandtii
CAACTCTGAGAGGGGACCCACTGGCCCAAAGGAAAGCACCTGCATTTTGCCAGGGGCTTTGAATCTTGATACACATGCGAACATGAGCCCACCCAGTGCAGTGGCCGCAAGGAACCCTGGGCACTTGGCAGGAGGACATGCCTGGGCCTTTGTCACAAGCCTCTGGTACAGGGTGTGGCTAAACCTCCAGTGTCCCCTCCA
>NW_005204100.1:0-201 GCF_000412655.1 Myotis brandtii
TTTTTATAATAAAATTTCTAAATGATTTTGAAGCAAAATTTAATCTTTATCAGTGATTTTTAAAAAACCTCACTTAATATTTTATCATATACAAATTTGACGGCAGCAATATTAGCAATTATATTTTCTAATAAATATCAGTTCTAGCTGGGTATTTTTAAATTTTTTAATATATTTTTATTGATTTAAGAGAGGGAGAGG
>NW_005204101.1:0-201 GCF_000412655.1 Myotis brandtii
AAACCACAATTATTGCCCATGGGCCTGTCTCTCCCACTAGCCTTCGACCTCCTGTGATTTACAAACAGCACGGTACTCAGCACAGAGAGTGCTTTGCTTAAGACCTGTTGAACTCTACTCAACTCAAACTCACCCCCCAACACACAACTTTGGGGTGAATATCCACAGCTCCACACTCCTATTGTTAACTCTATCTTAGCA
>NW_005204102.1:0-201 GCF_000412655.1 Myotis brandtii
TACAGACGGGAGGCTGAGGCACAGGGGAGTCGAGTCAGTTGCTCCGAGTCAGTGAGTCAAACGCCGAACTTGAACCTGGGCGTTTGCCCGGAGCCAGAGCTGTAGTGTGTCTCCGCTCAGCTCCCGCCAGCACACATCTGGGGGGCTGGGCCTTTGTGTCCCTGGGACTATTCATCCCCTTGCTGACCTCACCCTCCCAGG
>NW_005204103.1:0-201 GCF_000412655.1 Myotis brandtii
TAGATTCACTGGGAGTTGCACAAATAGTACATAAAGCTTCTATTAAAACCAGGGAATTTCCTAGCCAGTATGGCTCAGTGGTTGAGCATTGGCCCATGCAGGAAGAGGTCACTGGTTCAATTCCCGGCCAGGGCACATGACTGGGTTGCAGGCTTGATCCCCAATGAGGGGGTTTGAGGGTGTGTGCAGGAGGCAGACAAT
>NW_005204104.1:0-201 GCF_000412655.1 Myotis brandtii
GGCCGTCCAAACCACTCTCCCTTCCAGGGAAAGGCAGCGATCTCAGGGACAGACGTCTGCGGCTCACGGCAGCAGAGAAGTAACTGCGGGCCGCGTGGAGGCAGGCAGAACAGCTGGGAGGTAGCACAATCCATCCGCTCGTTGTAATGGAGGGTCACCTTTTGTGCTCATTTAAAATTTCAAAATACTCCTGCTATTGAA
>NW_005204105.1:0-201 GCF_000412655.1 Myotis brandtii
CCTAAGTTCTGCAGTTCTCCTTTCCACGCAGTCAAGTTACAGGTAGCAGGGCCAACAGCACAGGGACGCTGACAGGGTGGTTCTTTTAAAGACACAACGGACATGTGACTCTTCAGGGACACAGCCTGTGATTCAGATCAATACCCACCCCTCCAATGCGCTAGGGGGACCTGCGAAGGTTAGTGCTCCTTCTGCAAACAC
>NW_005204106.1:0-201 GCF_000412655.1 Myotis brandtii
TGTTGTTGTTTTGTAGCAGCTGTTGGCATGTTTTTATTGTATTTATTTATTTTAAAATATATTTTTATTGTTGATAGTATTGCACATATCTGCCCCTCGCCCATTTCCCTTCTCCTCCCAGCCCCTACCCACCCACCCTCAAGTCTTCATTACCTTATTCCAAGTGTCCATGGGCTAGGCATATTAGACCTTCAGTCTTAT
>NW_005204107.1:0-201 GCF_000412655.1 Myotis brandtii
GAAGCCTGCTGCTTGGCACTATCAGCATGCCTGTGTGTGGGTTTGCAGAATTTGGGCAAGGAAGAGACAAGCTCGCCCAGTGAAGTCTGCCCTGGCGCCGCTTGGTTTGCAATGTCATCCCCAAGTGATGCTAACAAGTGAGGGTCCTCCGTGGGGGGAGGCCCGTTGCTTCTGGGGAACCTTTGTTCTGTGACCAACACA
>NW_005204108.1:0-201 GCF_000412655.1 Myotis brandtii
GGTGGGCTCAGTCATCACAAGAGTCCTTAAATGTAGACGAGGAAGGCAAGAGAGTCAATGTCACCATGTCTCCGGCATTGCTGGCCTTGAAGATGGAGGTGGCCATGAGCCAAGAGTGTGCAGCTTCTAGAAACTGGGAAGGCAAGGAAATGAATTCTCCCCAGAGCCTGCAGAAAGGAACACGGCCCTGCCGACACCTTT
>NW_005204109.1:0-201 GCF_000412655.1 Myotis brandtii
TCAGTTCCATGTTCACCATGGCCTTTCCTTCACTCTTCCCCTCTCCTTTGCTCATTTGCTTTTGGCACTTCCAGAAATGGGTAGAAAGAGAAACCATAGAAATAGACCGAAGATATACTGCTAACTGCAGCTGCTGTACCCCTCACAGCTATAAAGGCTCCCACGGCCTTCTCCCCAGCTTCTCAATAGGCCCCCTCCCTA
>NW_005204110.1:0-201 GCF_000412655.1 Myotis brandtii
TCATTCCCACAAAGCACCCCCTCCGCTGAGCCCAGGCCCCGTGCAAAGGCAGACACAGCGGCCGGCCCCGTACTGTCACTCACGGCCCACCACGCAGTCACAGGTGTTTACACGGGGTCCCCCGGGTGGGTAAGCGGGGGAGGGGGAGCAGGACACAGCAAACGCCCGAGAGAGGCTGTGCTCACAGACGGGCTGCAGCCG
>NW_005204111.1:0-201 GCF_000412655.1 Myotis brandtii
CATATCAAGATTTTGGGCTCCATCCTGGTCAGGGCGCATTCAGAAGATGACCAAGTAGTGTTTCTCTCTCTCCCTCTCACTCCAATGTTTTTCTCTCCCTTTCTCTCTCGCTCAAATCAATGAAAACGTGTCCTCGGGTGAGGATGAAAAATAAATAGATTAAAAAAATTGTAGCCTAGCTGGTGTGGCTCAGTGGTTGAG
>NW_005204112.1:0-201 GCF_000412655.1 Myotis brandtii
CAATTGATAATACAATATTACTAAAGGTTTAAAATGACAAATATATTTTTACTTTACAATAAGGAAAATTCCTGAATATAGAGTATTTGACATCCATGTTCCTTAGTCTTCTTAGCCCCTGCCTCTTAGACCTTTAGACATGAGCTATATGTTTGGATCTCTGATAATCTTTTTCTACTCCTTTGTTTTCCAAAACCATCC
>NW_005204113.1:0-201 GCF_000412655.1 Myotis brandtii
AGATATCTATACTAATAAAAGGATAATATGCTAATTACACCGGACGTCTTCCGGACCACCTTCCGGATGTCCTTCCTGACACAGCCGGCCAGGGCAAAGCCGCCCATGGTCCCGGGTGCCTGTGGCTGCGGCCGGCCTGGGAAAACCCACCCCTGGTCCCAGGTGCCTGTGCCTGGCCAGAAGGAGGGAAGCCCAGGTCCC
>NW_005204114.1:0-201 GCF_000412655.1 Myotis brandtii
TGTATTTAAAGAGCCAGAAGGTTGAGAACCACTGCAGCCAAATAGTAAGACAAGAAAAAATCTAATTAAATAATGGGAAAGTCTTGAATAGACATTTCACCCAAGAAAAGACATGCATGGCACATGAGCACATGAAAGAGATTCAGTATTCCTTAGCTGTTAGGAAAATTCAAATTAATGCCACCAGGTGATGCCACTGTA
>NW_005204115.1:0-201 GCF_000412655.1 Myotis brandtii
CCAGGAAGTGCCCTCTTTATATTTTGTGTTCCCACTGAAGAATATGAAGCACCTGCCCCACAAATTTGGCCTGGGTATCCCAGGATTGGTTACAGCAAGTGATAAAGATAATAATTGCCCGAAGCCATTCTATCCTTGCTGCTTGACACAGTTGCTGCAGGGACGAAACATCTGCACAGTATATGTTCCAAGGGACCTGGC
>NW_005204116.1:0-201 GCF_000412655.1 Myotis brandtii
CACACACACACACACACACACACACAGTCCAAACAGCGCTAAAGTAATTAAAGTAGCTGGGATTGATTGGGGTCCTGCGTGACCTTTTGGTAACTTACCTACGCTTGCCATTTAGAGGAAGAATAATTTATGATGCGAGTCAAAGTGCAGAAAACCGAGGCAGACAGAGAGAATTCCAATTAGCCTTAGAGGGGTGAACTG
>NW_005204117.1:0-201 GCF_000412655.1 Myotis brandtii
CCCCCCTCCCTTCTTCACTGAAATCAATACAAATATATTTAAAAAGAAAGAGACAAACGTATCCTTGGGTGAGGATTAAAAAAAGAAAGAAATATTTGTAAGGGATCTATTCAGGACATCCACTAGCTCGCACATTTAGACTGTCAGAGATGATGAGTGCAAGGCTTCTTTTTTTTTTTTTTTTAAATATATTTTTTTGAT
>NW_005204118.1:0-201 GCF_000412655.1 Myotis brandtii
TTCATCAGTGAATCTATATTTCTTGTTTGCCTTTATTTTTACTACCATGCTGGTGTCATACCAATATTGTCCTTAAAAAAAAGTAATCTGTCCTTTTAAAACTTTTTTCCCCAGTTTTATTGAGCTATAAATGGCATACAGCACTGTATAAGTTTAACATGTATAGTATAATGACTTTACATGTGTATATATTGTGATATG
>NW_005204119.1:0-201 GCF_000412655.1 Myotis brandtii
AGCTTTATGTCTTCATTCAATCAACCCTGTCTTACAGTTTGGCATCCCACGTAGGTCAATCGAGGTGAAAACAACTTGCTGCTCAGGCCAGCATAATGATTCCAGGGGCCTTACTGTGGTCATCATTAGACAATGCATACTAGTATGTGTATCAAATCATCACATTGTATGCCTTAAACTTACATAATGTTATATGCCAAT
>NW_005204120.1:0-201 GCF_000412655.1 Myotis brandtii
TTTGATTAATAAACCACAAATAACCTTCACAAATCCCTCCTGACAATATATATATTTCCAAATTATCCTAAAGCAAGTAATAGAAATATTCCCATCAGTTGTGTGTGAGAAATCCTGTTTTGCCCAATACTTTTCTACACCATGTATTAACTATATTCATTCTCACAAATCTAATTTTGCCAGCACCTTTGGTGACTAGTT
>NW_005204121.1:0-201 GCF_000412655.1 Myotis brandtii
GCGGCAGAGGGGCCTCTCCATATGCCTGTGGACCCCCGGGTCAGCACAGGGGAGTTGGGACATGAGCCTCATGTCCCGGGCCCATTGCTGGGGGTGGGGACATGAGCCTCATGTCTCCAGGCTGGCACAGGGGGTGGGGACGCAGCCTGCTGATCGGTTTGCACGATGGCGTCCTGACCAATTTGCATATTATCCTATTAT
>NW_005204122.1:0-201 GCF_000412655.1 Myotis brandtii
AAAACCAATATAGGAATTACCATTTTGACTTAAAAAAACAAAACTCATTAGATTTGTACACCCACTTCCATTGAGATACAAACTGCTAAGAACCCTGGACAAATTACAGCAAACCTTAATGCACTCTCAGCAGCTGATTGTGGAGGAATAACAAAGTGGCCCATGGCCTCAGACCATTTTCATAGATGAATACTGGACCTC
>NW_005204123.1:0-201 GCF_000412655.1 Myotis brandtii
AAGTGGAACAACAAATTGATCTCTCTCTCTCTCTTCCTGCTTCCTCTCTCTATTTAAAATCAATAAATAAAATAAAATTAAACCAACCCCTGAACTTTATGTAGAGACTTTTGTTTTATTCGTAGAATAACATAACATTAATATAATATGTGAATAAAGTATGCAAAATAAATAACTTAATTTAACTAATTTTCTTTTAAA
>NW_005204124.1:0-201 GCF_000412655.1 Myotis brandtii
GGTGGGGGAGGGGGGCAGTTGGGGGCAATCAGTCCGGCAAGGAAGGGCAGTTGGGGGCAAGAAGGCCAGTGGGGGAGGCAGTTCGGGGCGAGCAGGCCTACAGGCAGAGTTGTTAGGGGTGATCAGCAGGCCAACAGGTGAGCAATTAGGAACCAGCCATCCCAGATTGTGAGAGGGCCGTCCCAGATTAGAGAGGGTGCA
>NW_005204125.1:0-201 GCF_000412655.1 Myotis brandtii
GTTTGGAAAGTGATCTCAAACTTATTCTATATAGTTATGATATGCATGAAAAATAAATCAGAGCCAGTAGTTATCTGTGTGATGTATTATACATTTGTATTATACATACATTTTATTTTAGAAAATGACATTTCTTGGACAAAGTTGCCTTCCTAAGTGTAATTAAATGAGCATGTTAAAAACTTTCTAAGTGTGAATGTT
>NW_005204126.1:0-201 GCF_000412655.1 Myotis brandtii
GGAACAGCACTCTTTGCTGGACAGCTGGCTGCCTCTGTCACATTCCTTTTATACCTGACCAGACTGTCACCAGCAGCTTTAGCCTGTTCTATTCCCCCAACTTCCCCACTCCACCTACCCAATCCTGCTCAGCCCGTGGGCATGTCCTGTTCTGACACTAGTCCTTCTAGGATCTTTGAATCTTAAGGATTCACCCTCTCA
>NW_005204127.1:0-201 GCF_000412655.1 Myotis brandtii
AAACTAATGACGTTAGCAATAAGCTGTAACCACGGTTACCAGGAAGCCTGCGGAAAAGGGGAGGACCAGGCCACTCCCCTGGAGAGAAGCTGGCAGAGGACAGACCAGCTCTGCCCGCCCAGTCACACCGCCCGGGAGTGCAATGTACGCCATCAGAAAGGAAATAAGCTTTCGTGGCAGGAAAGAAAGATGATGACAAGT
>NW_005204128.1:0-201 GCF_000412655.1 Myotis brandtii
CAGTAGATTTGCATATTAGGGTTTTATTATATAGGATGGTATTAGGAAATTTTAATGGGAGAGATTATAACAATCTCACTTCCTTAGCTACATCTGAGGAAAACGTTTTTCTGCTTTTGTTATGAGATTATTTTTTATAAGAAATAATCTCTTAGCTGGTGGCAAAATAAACTGATTTTAGGAAAAATTAACTTGGAGAAA
>NW_005204129.1:0-201 GCF_000412655.1 Myotis brandtii
CTTTATGCAAAAGCTGTGGCCGCTAGCACCGTGGATCAGGGTCGCTGATGTGAGAAGCCAGCAGGGTATCTTGCAGAGACAAGCAGGCCTTTCAGAGAAGCTGCTGGGCGAGGAGCGTTTGACACAGAGGGTGACTGTCAGGGTGCCCTCGGGGTCCCTTACAAGCCTGTTGCCAGCGTATGGAAGACACAGTGCCTGCTG
>NW_005204130.1:0-201 GCF_000412655.1 Myotis brandtii
TTTTTTTCCTCTATAATTATTTACTATATTCAGTTTAAATATCTAGCAGACTAATGTCTATTTTAAGTACAGTTTTACACGTGAAGGCAAAGACTGTATTGTCTTTTGTTAGCACCTCACCTTTGTAGGTACTCAAGAAAAAATGTTAAAATTAAGTATGTATTTCATACATTTTTTTCATATTTAGTTTTCCTGTGCCTT
>NW_005204131.1:0-201 GCF_000412655.1 Myotis brandtii
CACATATATTTGTTTGAGTCCCTGCTTTCAGTTCTTTGGGGTATATACCCAGAAGTGGAATTGCTGATCAATGGTACAGAGAAAGTTATAAAACTCAAAGTCTTATAGAGGCCAAGCAAAAAATAAGTTGTCAGTCCTAGCCAGTTTTGCTCAGTGGATAGAGAGTTAGCCTGCGGACCAAAGGGTCCGAGTTCGATTCCA
>NW_005204132.1:0-201 GCF_000412655.1 Myotis brandtii
CATCATTCACTTAATGTAATTCACTTAATATAAATTCACGTTGCTATGAAAAAACTCCCAGATGTATTCAATTTCGAGTTGCTGTGCGGCACACACAAGGCCTACGGTTGCCTTGGCAGGGCCCGGCCACATGATTTCTTGGTCCTTATATGGCCCGCAGGCCTGACGTTCCCCACTCCTGCCATAGACAGTAACCTCGAG
>NW_005204133.1:0-201 GCF_000412655.1 Myotis brandtii
GCTGAGGCGGGTAGGGATGGAGGAAGGCCAGCTGGGCAGCCGGCCTTTCACTCTGACTCCGGGGGGTGGAGAGGGTGGGTCCTGAGGCCCCTGCAGCCATGTTCTTCCCTAAAATCCGTTTCCAAGAGCAAAAGGGAAAACATACTGCAGGAAAAACACCATCCGGCAGCTCACCCTGCACGGGCGGCTTTGCTCTCCTGG
>NW_005204134.1:0-201 GCF_000412655.1 Myotis brandtii
AAATTCAGGTTTTTAAAAGTGATTGGAGAAATAATCAGGAGTCACCTTGATATTTTTATTGAAAGCATTTATAGAGAAAATTTGCACTATAGACCAATCCCACTTTGAGTGATCTTAAGTTTTAGGATAGGGAGGTGCTATTGGAATTGTGGATCTGTCACTGGGTTTATCTTCTCTGATACATGGGAGAAGTGAAAACAG
>NW_005204135.1:0-201 GCF_000412655.1 Myotis brandtii
TTTCATCTCGGGCAGGTGTCCCCGAGAAATATCACAGATCAGAAAACCAACCCTGAAGTTGCCTTGACTGTCCCACCCTTTTTGGGCCGTATTTCCTGAGGAAATGCCAGTCCTCACAGCTTCACCTTTTCTGTTGATAAAATGTATTTACCTGAGGGAGAAGTAGCAGGTGCCGCATGAACCATAGGAAGTGGAGCCCCC
>NW_005204136.1:0-201 GCF_000412655.1 Myotis brandtii
GGAGGAGGAGGAAGAAGAGAAGGAAGAGAAAAGGAAGGAAGGAGGAGGTAGAGAAGGAGGAAAGGGGAGAGAGCACAAGAAAGAAAAAGAGAGGAAGAAAAGAAGGGATCAAAGAAAATGGGAAAGAAAGAAAAAGAAATCACAGGAATTGTATAGTAACTGAGAAGAGGTCACTGAATCTGCTGGTTAACAAGGTTAGGA
>NW_005204137.1:0-201 GCF_000412655.1 Myotis brandtii
CTTTGCAATATTTTATCTTTCTATCTAGAAATTAGTAAGTTGATCCATTTATGATTAGATGGGGAAATGGAACATTGGAAGGCCCTGCACAATTCCTGTTAATGTCTTAATGCTTTAGATTATTTTGTTGATGTTTCACATTGTATTTTCACCTAAATATATATAATATATATATATACTAGGGGCCCGGTGCACAAAAAT
>NW_005204138.1:0-201 GCF_000412655.1 Myotis brandtii
TCGCAGGCTCCGCCCCTGCCCAGGCCTCAGGCCTCTGCCTGGGGCATTAAGCCTGGGCAGGGGACCTCCAGCCCTGTGCAATCACAGGCTCCGCCCCTTCCCAGGCCTCAGGCTTCTGGCGGGGTGTTAGGCCTCAGCAGGGGACCCCCAGCCCCGGGCTATTTCTGGCTCCGCCCCTTCCCAGGCCTCAGGCCTCTGGCC
>NW_005204139.1:0-201 GCF_000412655.1 Myotis brandtii
AGCAGCGCGGCTCCCTCCCACCTCCCATGGAATCGGCATGGCTTCTTCCCGCCTCCCGCGCAATCGGCACGGGTCCCTTCTGGCTCCTGTGGGCACTGGCGGCTCGCTTCCGCCTCCCGTGGAAGCCACACGGCTCCCGTGGAAGCAGCGGGCGGCCTACTGTGCACGATATTGTGCGATGGGCTACTAGTCTATAATAAT
>NW_005204140.1:0-201 GCF_000412655.1 Myotis brandtii
ATGCCCGGGATCATGTAGGGCAGACATATGTGAGGAGACCAGGACATGTGGGCCTGGAACTCAGGTCTTCCGGCCTCTGACCCAGGCCCTGTCCATTCACTGCCACACCTCGGCCTGGGTACACGCCGGGAAGGAAGCAGAGGGCCTCGGGCTGCAGCCTGCCCCTGCCCTGCGAATTCTCCCCTTGGCTGCTGGGAGTCC
>NW_005204141.1:0-201 GCF_000412655.1 Myotis brandtii
GCCCTTGAAGCCCAGAAGGTCATCTGCGTGCAGAGATCGGGGGGCTGCGTGTGGAGGTTGGGGCTGCATGTGGAGGTCGGGGGCCACGTGTGGAGGTTGGGGGCCGCGTGCAGAGGCCGAGGGCCATGTGCAGGCAGCCTCTGGGAGCGAGGGGAGAGCTTAGTGGGGCTCAGCACCACCCTCACATGTACACACAAGGGA
>NW_005204142.1:0-201 GCF_000412655.1 Myotis brandtii
GGGCGGGCCCCTCCGGGCTGAAGGCCCCGTTAGGGGTGGGGGAGGGCGGGCCCCGAGTGAGGGGCATGTGCACCCAGATTGCTGGGAGGAGGGGTCGGTGGCGGGCATTTCTCTGGTGAGTGACGGAGACCCAGGCGCACCGGCCGGTTCCCCCGCCCAAGGACGGTCCTGCCTGGAGCCCGTTCTCTGGAAGCCGGGTCG
>NW_005204143.1:0-201 GCF_000412655.1 Myotis brandtii
GGGCGGGCCCCTCCGGGCTGAAGGCCCCGTTAGGGGTAGGGGAGGGCGGGCCCCGAGTGAGGGGCCTGTGCACCCAGATTGCTGGGAGGAGGGGTTGGCAGCGGGCATTTCTCTGGGGAGTGACGGAGACCCAGGCGCACCGGCCGGTTCCCCCACCCAAGGAGGGTCCTGCCTGGAGCCCGTTCTCTGGAAGCCGGGTCG
>NW_005204144.1:0-201 GCF_000412655.1 Myotis brandtii
GCTGGGGTGGAGGGGGTGCGGGGGGCGGAGGGTCCTGGGGGCTGAGGATGGGGAGGAGGGCAGGTCGGAGAGGGGAGGCAGGAGGTATTTGCTGGGAACACAGGGGCGATCCGAGGAAGCCCCGAGGGCCACGGCGAGGTAGGACACCTCGCCGCCAGGGGTAGCGCCCTCCATCCGCCTCTCCCACTGCCCAGGACCCCA
>NW_005204145.1:0-201 GCF_000412655.1 Myotis brandtii
TAAAAATTACCCAAGAGCTTTCTAAAGTTCCCTGTATGAGACCCTCTCAATATTAATTTATCTGGATCTATGAAGTGGACTCAGGCAGTGGCGTTATTCCTAATGCCCAGTAGGTAATTTTGATGCATCTTGAAAGGTAAGAACTTCTGAGTTATATAAAATACTTACACAACAATCACATGATTTATCCATTTTAAAAAC
>NW_005204146.1:0-201 GCF_000412655.1 Myotis brandtii
CTGTATGGCAAAACAAAGAGCTAATTACCACACATCCACCCTTCTTACTGTCCTGTGAATTATCCTTCTCCCCTTTAAAGCTCCAGGCCTTTCTTTCTTTTCTCAGCTCACTATAACAGCAGGAGCAGGGGCATATGTTTTTTGGTTTCACTATAGTGACAAAAACAATTCTAGACCCACTGCCTATGCATTCTACCTGCT
>NW_005204147.1:0-201 GCF_000412655.1 Myotis brandtii
GACACAGACACACAGAGAGAAGATGATGTAAGGATACCAGGAGAAGACAGCTTCCACAAGCTGAGGAAAGAGGTCTCAGTAGAATATATATATATGGTCAATGAGAGAACATGTGTGGGTTTTCTCTGTTAGGGACAGGAAAGACATGTGTTTTATTTATTTATATCCCAAGAGCTAGCATAATGTTTGTCACATAATAGG
>NW_005204148.1:0-201 GCF_000412655.1 Myotis brandtii
CTTTTAAATAATATAATAGGGCAGTTCTGGTGTTTGACTTGGTTTGAAGAAGTTTTCATTATGTTTTTCTGCATTTGGGTTCTTCACTAGTTTTAGAATTTCTGAATGCAAAGAGTGTCTTCTTATCTTCAGTACGATTGTTTTTAAGTACACAATATGCATAAGCAAGTGAACCATGGAGGGCTTCTGTCATGAAAATAT
>NW_005204149.1:0-201 GCF_000412655.1 Myotis brandtii
AATTTTGTAACATGCATGCAAACATTGAAACATCACAATAAAAATAAAAATAAAAATAAAAATCAGTGATGTAAGGACATCTTCATCACATTTAATTAAGATAAAAGCAAAAATGAAGAGGACTATATAAAATATCTCATTTTTCGTAAAACAAACAATAACAGAAATCTCTGTGTGTGTGTGTGTGTGTGTGTGTGTGTG
>NW_005204150.1:0-201 GCF_000412655.1 Myotis brandtii
TAGCACCCACGGCAAAGCCTATGCTGACTTCTGTTACAAGGAGTTTCAGAGCAGGATGGCTCCTGGAGAGGCTGTCAGGATCAACGATTGCTATCTCCCATGAGCTGTTCTCTCTAGTGTCAGATAACTTGCAATCTTGTTTACTTGGTTTTCCATTTCATTTCTTTTTCCTCTCTCTTTCTATAATATTGAGCAGACTCC
>NW_005204151.1:0-201 GCF_000412655.1 Myotis brandtii
AAAACCGTATGATTAATTAGTTCATACTCATAGCATGCGTTGTGTTCTTTGAGGAGCTCTATGATTGTAAATTAGGAAAATATCCAACCTCCTCCTTCCAACTACCTTACATGTACATAGAGAAATGAGAAGACAGGCTACATGACTGGTGGCAGGGCATATGAGTAAATTTAGTTGAAAGAATTTAAGTCTGGTTATTGT
>NW_005204152.1:0-201 GCF_000412655.1 Myotis brandtii
AGTCCTAAAAGTCTTAGGACAAACCTATTGAATGTCATTCATCTCTAGACTGAAGATGAGTATGAAACAGTGCCCACTGGATCTTGACCTTTAATCCCAGCTCTTCTTGATTTAAGTCCAGTGATTTTTACCTCCCTTTACCATTAGGGAGCATTCAAATTTGTTTTTTTCTCAAGAGGTAATATATTTTAAGATATTCTA
>NW_005204153.1:0-201 GCF_000412655.1 Myotis brandtii
AAATACCCATGTTGAAACCCTTATCATAATTTAAAATACCAAAATGTACAAGTCAAAGGAGAACTGGATTGAATCTAGGCCACAGTCAGTTTTTGTTTATTGTTGTTGTTTTTTTATCTGTATATTAAAAAATAATAATCTAAAAAAAGAAAGAAGTAACACAGAATCAAGATTTGGGCTTCTGTAGAAAGAATTAAGCAC
>NW_005204154.1:0-201 GCF_000412655.1 Myotis brandtii
CTGCAGGAGGTTGGCCGGTCAGCCCCACCCCCTATTGGGGTAGAGGGGCCAATTTGGGGCTGGGCTGGCTGGGGGGAGGGGCCACAGAGGTTGGCCACCAGCCCCGCCCCATGATTGGGGTGGGCGAGGCCAATCAAGGGCTGGGCCAGCCAGGGGAAGGGGCCGTGGGAGGTTGGCCAGCTGCCACTCCCCCCCCCCCCC
>NW_005204155.1:0-201 GCF_000412655.1 Myotis brandtii
AACATTGATGAGAGAGAACATCAGTTGGCTGCCTCCTGCATGCCCCTCACCAGGGATTGAGCCCACAACCCAGGCGGGTGCCCTAACCAGGAGTCGAACTGGTGACCTCTTGGTGCATAGGTAGATGTCAACCACTGAGCCACACCGGCTGGGCTGAAAATGTCTTTTTTGCCATCATTTTTCAGCACTTTAAAGTGTTGT
>NW_005204156.1:0-201 GCF_000412655.1 Myotis brandtii
CCAGGACCAATGAGGAAATTCTTGAGCACACTGTGGAGGAAGTAAGTCTAGACAGAGAAGAATCTCCTAGCTAGAAGGAATACCAAAGAGAAGGTGGGTAAAGTAAGCACTGGAGTGTTCTTAAAAATAAAGTAAAATCAGTAACAACATCAAAATAAGAACCTAAAAATGCAATGGTAGGTGGATGGTCAACAGTCTTAT
>NW_005204157.1:0-201 GCF_000412655.1 Myotis brandtii
CCATGATACTATTTAGTTAAGTTTTCTTAGAACTTAGTTTTTAGGTCAACTTCATTTGTACAATGTCAAACATGATAATAATCTTTTAAATTTGAATACCTTTTATATATTTTTATGAAGTGCCAAAAACATTTTAATTATACAATAAAAATTAAAGCAGCCATGGTATTGTTGTTAGTATTTTTATTCCCTTTTAACTCT
>NW_005204158.1:0-201 GCF_000412655.1 Myotis brandtii
CAGGGCCTCCAGAGCAGAGACCGCTGTGCGCTGCTTCCTGCGAGTGGAGGGAAGGGCAGGGCTTGCCTCTCCCTGTACTGGCTCCAAGCGGCTGTTTCGGGTCCTCCCCTGTCCCCACCTCCCAGCTTCCTGCGTGTCCGTCCGTCCCCTGGGCTGCAGGGCTGGGCTGCAGGGTTGGGCTCCTCCCGCCTGTGGTCTCAG
>NW_005204159.1:0-201 GCF_000412655.1 Myotis brandtii
GATGAAAATCTTTATCCTAGGAAGTCTTCCCAGTCAGAAACTTGTCCATTAATTTTCTCAAAGCCTGTTTAAAAATAGTTTTCTTCTCATGACTTTTATTTTTCTTGTTTTATTTATTTCTAATGTTATATTTTTTGCTTCTTTTGTGCAAATAAACTTTTTCTCCCATCGCATTGGTTGTTGTGAATGTACCAGTTAGGA
>NW_005204160.1:0-201 GCF_000412655.1 Myotis brandtii
TCAAGGCTTTGACCCAGAAGTAGCATATATCCCTCCACCTCACATTCCACTGGCAAGCATTTGTCTCAAGACCATACCTGGTTTTACAGATGCTGGTAAATAACATAGGATTGTTTAAAGGATTATATAACATAAAGAGCCTTGAAGAATGCAGGGCACAGGCTGCTAAGTGCTCAATAAATAATAGCTATGATTACCTGT
>NW_005204161.1:0-201 GCF_000412655.1 Myotis brandtii
AATTAGCTCCGATTCCAGGAGTGATTGGGAGGGAGAGAGAGGGCTGCTGAGAGGCGGGACTTGGGAAAACTCATGTCCAGGCCACGCCCGCACCTTCCTGCCTGGGGTGCTGGCTTGCTCAGCCCGGCCTCTGGGGTGTGTCCTGGCTGGCAGGTGGGTGGCATGGGCAGGGCCAGGCCCCTCTTGGCAAACATGGGGTTT
>NW_005204162.1:0-201 GCF_000412655.1 Myotis brandtii
TACATTAAAGTGATTCAAAATCAATAAAAAATTTACACATTGATAAGTTATTTTTACTGCTATTGCCCTTCTGTTTCTTATAGGTCATTACTTAATCACTTTTAGGAGTTTTTTTTTTTTTTGGTAAATTTCAAGTATTACAAAGTATTACGTTTTTTACCAATTTTTTTTTGTAAGGAAATCTTGCAAAATCAGAAATGT
>NW_005204163.1:0-201 GCF_000412655.1 Myotis brandtii
ATGTCACTTAACCCGTAAACAGTAAGATCAGGTGCTGAGCAGAAGGCCCAGTGAGTTGCTGGCAAATGTTTAACGCCTGGCACCCGAAGGGGCAAAGAGGACTGATCTATACCATTTTCCAATTTCCATCCTGTAAATACTCCCACCATGACCATCTTCAAGCTACCTCTGTGATGTCCCTGAATACGGAGATGGAACAGG
>NW_005204164.1:0-201 GCF_000412655.1 Myotis brandtii
CTCTCTCACTGGCTGAAGGATGGACTGATTGTGCCAACACTGAGGAATTCATACGTGAACCTCCATACCCTCCAGGGAGGGGTTCCGCTGCTTCTGTGGCGCCCAAAATAGAACGGAAGCACCTGGGCACCTGGTGGGGACCCAGTGTTTTCTGTCCGTGTGACCTGGGCAAAGCTCTGGACTCTCAGAGTCTCAGTCCCT
>NW_005204165.1:0-201 GCF_000412655.1 Myotis brandtii
CTTTGACATTAGACAAGCCTGGATTTTAGTCCATACCTGCTACTTACTATTTGTGAAATTTTGTATATGTTACTTAACTATTCTTCATTTTTCTTATATATTTGCATTTGCTACCACCTCCTTCAACTTGCTGACTCACATCATTCTTCAAGACTCATTTCAGGCATTGCCTTCTTCTGGAAACAGCGCCTGCTGCCTGCC
>NW_005204166.1:0-201 GCF_000412655.1 Myotis brandtii
GTTTGCTTAGCTCTGACTTTTGGTAACTAGTAAAAAGTGTAAATTAACTCATTTTGAGCATCTCTTAATAGATTTCATAATTTTGGCATCCCTCTAGATAGATTTCATGTGAGCAGTCCACTGAAGGTTAGTGGAAAGAATGGAGTTTGGAAACAGGCAAAACTGAGTTTGGATAGTTTGGATTCTGGCTCTTCCTGTTCT
>NW_005204167.1:0-201 GCF_000412655.1 Myotis brandtii
CAAGGTAGCTTCCTAAAAAGTTGCTCCAATCCTGTAATACTGCCCATGGAACCATTAGCCTACAGGGTAAGTTCCACAGGATTAAGACCCTTTATCAATTGATTCCTCCTTTCCCTCTCATTCCTACATCAGACTGCAAGGCCCAAATCCTGACCTTCCTTGCAAAGTTACTTCACCTCCCACTGTCTTAGTTTATCCATC
>NW_005204168.1:0-201 GCF_000412655.1 Myotis brandtii
CCGACCCTCTGTCGCCAGCCGGAACCGGAAGCCGAGGCGCTGGTCTCCAGCCCGCCCACCTCTGCGTTCATTGGTCCTTTGCGCGTCAACCTCACTGCGCAGGCGCCTCCGACGTGCGTCGCGGCCCCGCTTCCGGTGAGAGGACCGCCCAGGGGCTGGGCTTCCTGTGGGGCTGGACTCTCGGGTACAGCGAGTTTGGCG
>NW_005204169.1:0-201 GCF_000412655.1 Myotis brandtii
GCTCGGCCCTCGCAGCCCCAGCTTCATCCGAAAGGTCTTTCGGACGGTCGTTCAGCCGTCCAGTCTAATTAGCATATTAGTTCTTTATTTTATAGGATCATTTGTTGGATTATCCTTTAATATTCTCATTGGTTATGAAAATTCTCCCCCTGCTTTTTAAAAATTAATAAATGTGCCTATAGATTCCAAATAGGCTGAAGT
>NW_005204170.1:0-201 GCF_000412655.1 Myotis brandtii
TAATTGGTAATCCATAAAAATTGATTTTCTAGAATGGCGTACAGTTGAACCATTCAAAATTGGTCTTTATAAATTTTTAAAGAAATCTGGTCTACTTTAAAGAATATATTTTGAAATATGTAAGTGTATAGAAGCTTCTACTACATTTTAGTTTGAATCTTCCAAAGACTGACTGGTTGCCTCACTTATCTATAATAATAA
>NW_005204171.1:0-201 GCF_000412655.1 Myotis brandtii
GGCACAGGCAGGCGGTGGCGTGTTACATGCCTAGTTTCTCCTCCTTTATTGAGTGACTTTCAGGTGTAGTTACAATGGAAGGTGCCGTGTTAGAAAGGACAGGTGCGTCGAAGGCAGAGGCTGCTCACAGACCCAGCTCTCAGGCCGGTGGCAGGAAGGGAACAGGATTAAAAAAGGCGGAGCCTGTGGGGGTGGGCATGG
>NW_005204172.1:0-201 GCF_000412655.1 Myotis brandtii
TTTTTGTCCTCATGCAGTACCGTCTAATGAGGAATACAGATATTGAAAAGGAAATGACTAGTGTAGTCAGAATTGAGAAAAGTTTAAGTGTAGGATGTCCTGGATGCTCAGAGATAATTTCCTGCTTTTTGGGGGAACCTTGCACTTACCATCAGTGTTTCTTCCTCTTATGTACTCAATTTCCTTTCAAATCATTTTTTT
>NW_005204173.1:0-201 GCF_000412655.1 Myotis brandtii
TATGGGTGGAGGGAGAGTTCAGATCTTGGAGGGCACTCCATGGCACTGAGTTGTAGCTTCTCTGCATGCTGGCTGCTAACGTAGAATGGAAACTGACGAAGCGCTCTCTATGCAGGTGAGCTTCCGGGAAGACGTGTGTGCTGCGCGGGAACCTGCTGATTGATTACACTTCTGCCTGCTTCTCGGGGCCTGAAATGTCGT
>NW_005204174.1:0-201 GCF_000412655.1 Myotis brandtii
CAGAGAGAGGCCTGGAGAGAGAGGCAGGGCCTGATCCACAGCCTCCGTGGCTGCTGGCAAGGCCCGGAGAGAGAGAGAGGTGGGGCCTGATCCGCAGCTGCTGCGGAGGCTGAGGATCAGGCCCGGAGATAGGCCTGGAGAGAGAGATGGCTGTCAGCAGGGCCTTCTGGATTTCCCAGAAGAGCCAATGGCTGCTTAGGA
>NW_005204175.1:0-201 GCF_000412655.1 Myotis brandtii
ATATGCTAATTAGACTGAACAGCAGAACAACTGTCCGACCTTTGGGATGAAGCTGGTGCTGCAAGGGCCGAGCCCTTTGCACAAATTTTTTTAAAATTCAGCACTGTCTTTTTTTTCCCCTCTCTCAGTCTTCTTGGGCTGCCATAATAAATGACCACTGACTGGGCAGATTAAACAACAGAAATTTATTTTCTCACAGTT
>NW_005204176.1:0-201 GCF_000412655.1 Myotis brandtii
ATGGAGAAGCCCTCAAGGGTGATCGGGGCCAGCAGCCACTACTTGCACCCGCTGACAGCGTTGGCAGCGGGTGCGAGTGGCTGGCTGCTCTGGCACCAGTTGCGGGTGCGAGGGGGGATGGCAGCAGCAGTGGGTGCGAGCGGCGGCTCCAGAGTTGGCAGTGGGTGTGAGAGGCAGCTGCTGGCCCTGATCGCCCCTCAG
>NW_005204177.1:0-201 GCF_000412655.1 Myotis brandtii
TCTAGAGTTACTGACTGAGACTCACATTCCAAGCTTTATAATCTATAGATATACAGAGAATGTAGATGAACCCATAGTTTAGTTAGACTGAACCAAAAAAAAAATATCTTAAAAGTCCTTAAATTCACATGTTGATTTCTATGTGTTTTTCATCTAAAAAACACCTTCTGGATAAATAATATTACAGAACTATAAAGTTAG
>NW_005204178.1:0-201 GCF_000412655.1 Myotis brandtii
ACATCCTTGTGAGAGAGACACATTGACTGGTTGCCTCTTGCACCCTGATGGGGGTGGGAGGTGGGGGGCAGGGAGTGAACCGACAACCCACGTATATGCCCTTGACCAGGAATCGAATCCATGATTCTTTGGTGCAAGGGTTGACCCTCTAACCACTGAGCAGTACTGGTCAGGGCAAAATCTGTTGTTGTTTTTTAATTA
>NW_005204179.1:0-201 GCF_000412655.1 Myotis brandtii
AAAAAAAATAATAACTGAAAGGAAACAAACAGAGAAAATGATTCCTCCGTTGTTGCCCCGTGAATACTCGCCGCGTTTAGGTCTTCAGAGGTCCTCCCGCCCCCCACCCCGTTGAGGTTTTAAGGGTCCCGGGCCGCAACAAGTGTTCTGGGTATGTCCTCTCTGTCCTCTGTCAGGCCCCACCCCCAAAAAAACTTTTCC
>NW_005204180.1:0-201 GCF_000412655.1 Myotis brandtii
GGATGGGACCCAGGCCGGGGTCAGGGGCATGGTGACCAGATCCCTCGTGTCCTCTGGGTTCAGGGGGTCGGGGCCCTGAGGGGGAAGTGGGTGGGTGAGGGGGGTCGCCTGCTATTCCGCCCGTGTTCGGGGCTGTGGCCTCTCCTGGCCCCAGCTGTGAGGTTCGGGTCTGAGCCCCACCCCGGCCACATCGTCCCTGTG
>NW_005204181.1:0-201 GCF_000412655.1 Myotis brandtii
CAGCTGTGGGGACCAAGGACCCTGACTCACTTTTCTGCCATCTCAGAATAGACCCTCCGGTCAAAGTTGCTCTTGCGCTGCCATTCCTGCATGGCCTGCCCTATTCCCTCCTCCAGCGTCATGGTGGGCCTCAGGCGGGACAGGGACCGGAGCGCTGGCCTGTAATGCCTCAGGGTCAGTCATGGCTGCAGCCTGGCCTCC
>NW_005204182.1:0-201 GCF_000412655.1 Myotis brandtii
GCTGGAACGACCAAACGACTGGTCATCAGGAGGTGCATGGAGCACCTCTTGGTCCCTCCCCTGCAGCCACAGGCTCCGATCGAAGCAAGGCTGGCGGCGGGTGGGCGGGCACTGCGAGGTGCCTGCGGGTGGGTGGGGCTGTGAGCGTGGTAGGGCAGTGAGCAGGGAGGGGTGGTGGGCGGGTGGGCAAGGCCGTGCGAT
>NW_005204183.1:0-201 GCF_000412655.1 Myotis brandtii
CAAGAAAGTAGCATATGAATTATTGAAAAGAAAGGGGAGGAAAGCCAAATATATACCCAATGAAAATAGCCTTCAAAAAAGGCTAAAGATTTTGTTTTAATATGTTTTTTTTTTTTTAATTTAAGAGAGAGGAAGGGAGAGGAAGAGAGTGATAGAACCATCAATGATGACAGAGAATCACCAATCAGTTGCTTCCTGACA
>NW_005204184.1:0-201 GCF_000412655.1 Myotis brandtii
GTGAGTTCTATAAAGAGCTCCATAGCTCTAGGTGGATTTCACTGAATCTTTGACTGGGTACTGATCTCCACTTGTCTGAGAAAAAATTATGCAAGGTCAAGGGTGGAAAGTACCCAAGAGGAATAGGCAAAAACAATTCTGGATCTCACATGAGGCTGAGAAAATTTGTCTTCCCCATAGTCAGAGTGAAAAGATCTCATA
>NW_005204185.1:0-201 GCF_000412655.1 Myotis brandtii
AAGGTGGCTCACCTGTGTGTCTTTGCTCCGCCTGGGATGCTCTAAGACTTTACAAATAATGACTCACATTCTTCCAGTAACCATTGAACTGTGTACCATTTGTATCTGTAAGCACAGGGCCAGGTCTATTGTCTGCCTGCGCTCCTGGCACTGATGTCTCAAGCCTTGGTGTGTCCCATGGCGGGGACACAGGACAACCAG
>NW_005204186.1:0-201 GCF_000412655.1 Myotis brandtii
CTACTCCTTCAGCCATGTTTATGGCTATGTTAGCATTGGTTAGCTGCCAGTCTTCTATAAAATCTTGTGCAGCCAAAACCGAGGACTAAGTTTGGTTTTGCTATATTTATTGGTTTAAAAAATAAGCTGTAGAAATGATGAGATCAATAGAAAAGTAAGCAGTTGAAAATAAGCCGTAGAAATAGAGAGTAGGAAATAAGT
>NW_005204187.1:0-201 GCF_000412655.1 Myotis brandtii
GAATAGATACAGAGCATATAACTTCCAAATAAGAAGATAAGGTGGGCTGGGTGGAGGGCAAACGGAGGGGGGTAAGGGGGACACCTGCAATCATGTCAACATTGGAATTTTTTAAAAATGATAGAATCTCTAAAAAAAACTCACTCTCATTTCGGAAAATGCAAAACACACTTAAATATACATGTCCAGACAGATGAATAC
>NW_005204188.1:0-201 GCF_000412655.1 Myotis brandtii
GGGCAGAGATATGGAACAGGCTGGTCCCACACCCAAGTGCAGCAGATAAAAATTGGGAAGGAGATCTTGGCCATGGCAGTCCACCCTGAGGAGTGAGGTGTCCTAGCCCCACACCAGCCCCCACCCTCCCCAAAGCCCAAGGTTCCAGTGCCAGGAAGAGAAGTCCCATAACTTTTGGCAGTAAAAACCAGTGTGGATTGA
>NW_005204189.1:0-201 GCF_000412655.1 Myotis brandtii
GCCTTATGGGAGCCTGCCACATTCAGTGTTTCATTCTTGGAGCCATTAGGGCCCTGATAAGATTGACTCTTGAAGCAATTGGGTTCTGATCTGCACCTGGTGCTCCTGGCTTCCTGCCTGCTGGGCCCTACAGCTTTGGCATCTTGAGCTCCCAATATTGACCCTCCAGCCTGCAGAACTGGCTTTTCTTCACCTTTCAAG
>NW_005204190.1:0-201 GCF_000412655.1 Myotis brandtii
ATTTTAAGATAAAATTTATAATTGACCCTAATAACACAAAGGACATGCCCATCTACTAGTGGCTGGGGATATAGAAAAATACTTGCTTATCACCTTTGCATTATTCAAGCACATTTTTTTTCTTTCTTTTCCTCTTTCTCTTTCTCCTCCTCATCATCCTTGTCTTCTTCTCTTTTCTTCTTCTTCTTCTTCTTCTTCTTC
>NW_005204191.1:0-201 GCF_000412655.1 Myotis brandtii
CTCCTTCCTAATTTTTCGAGGGCCTGTGCTGGGCCCTCCCCCATCCAATCCCTTTCCTGAGTCTTCTAGGGTTTCTGCCCTTATCCTATGTGATCTTTCTCCCAGATTTTCCCAGGCTAGACTCCTCCCCCTCATGGTGCCATTTTGGCTTCTACTACACATGGCTCATAGTTTTGCCTTGTCATCTGGTTCCTACTGCTC
>NW_005204192.1:0-201 GCF_000412655.1 Myotis brandtii
GGGGCTTACTGAGTAACAAAAGATGCTCCTCCTCCACACTCTCTTTCCCTCTTCGTGGCTCAGGTCCTGGGGGAGTAGAGGGGGGAGTGCACAAGTCTGGGGAGGTGGATGGCAAGCCCAGCTCTCTGAACTCCAGGCCAGGTCAGTTTACATTGTGGATCTCGCTCAGAGGAACTGGCTGGAATGTAAACTGGAAGGTCA
>NW_005204193.1:0-201 GCF_000412655.1 Myotis brandtii
CGGCGATCAGGGGAAGGCAACGCCCCATCACACCTCTCCTGCTGCCACTGCTGGCAGCACAAGTCTCGGCTGGCCCTGGTTACCTGACCCTTGGGCAGCCCTGGGCGGCTGGGCAACCATCATCCGGGGCTTGCCTGCGCCTCGGGCTGGCTCTGGGAAGCTGAGGGGCTGAGGGGACTGAGGGACTCTGGAGGCAGGTGC
>NW_005204194.1:0-201 GCF_000412655.1 Myotis brandtii
TTGTGTTTGACTTTCAAGTATTTCTAGCACCAAGCATTAGCAGTAGATGAAATCCTTCTAATATTTTCAATGGGTGCAATGTATCAGATGCTTATGACTTTTAAACTAGGGTGCATTTAAATTTAATATGTTTCATCACATATAAAGTAAGTTTACTTAGGAATTGTTAAGCATGTGTCAAGGTATTATCTGAAAGTCAGA
>NW_005204195.1:0-201 GCF_000412655.1 Myotis brandtii
TGGCCCCCCCCCCCCCCCGCCACTGTAGCGGTTGGCCCCTCCCCCCAACCGAAAGGCCCCGATCGCCCATTCGGGGCCTGCCGGCCAAGCTCCCGGTCCCTCCCCCCAGCCAGGCCCTGGGCTGGGATGGGGAACTGGGGTTGGGTGGCAGTGGACGCAGGAGGCAAGGGAAGGAGGAGGGGGTCAGGGGGGGGATGGGGG
>NW_005204196.1:0-201 GCF_000412655.1 Myotis brandtii
TGAGCCACACCAGCTGGGCAAGGACTCTGTGTTATTAAATACAAATAGGACTTAAATGAACTGCATGATAAATTGTATATAGTATTCTAGTCTATGAGTAGTTTAATCATTCTCAACTAATTCTTTTGGGTCACATGAGTCCCTAGTTAAACTAGCTGTGCTAATATCCTATATAATAAAACCCTAATATGAAAATCGACC
>NW_005204197.1:0-201 GCF_000412655.1 Myotis brandtii
AAAGCTCTGCTTCGGGAGGAACCGGTTCCTGCTCAGGTTTCATGGCCCTCCTCAAAGTGTTCGGAACAAGAGCCAAGGATGATGTTGGCCATGTCACTAAGTGATGTCTCTTTAGGACCCCAAGCCCATGGTTTACATGCATAAATGATCAGCTCGGTTCATCCATAAGCTGAACTGATTGGTCATTTTAATCCCAGCTGT
>NW_005204198.1:0-201 GCF_000412655.1 Myotis brandtii
CAGCCAGCAGCTGCTAGGGACCCTACCCGTGCATGAAATTTCATGCACTACGCCTCTAGTAAATAGATAAATTGGACTTTATCAAAATTTTAAAAATTGTGTTTATGAAAGGACAGTGTTAACAAAGAAAAAAGACAACACAGAGAATAGATGAAAATATTTGAAAATCATATATCTGATAAGGGATTAATATCCAGAATA
>NW_005204199.1:0-201 GCF_000412655.1 Myotis brandtii
GGGGAAGAGGGTACAGTTTAGGATGGTTTAGGGTAAAATGGTAATGCCGTAGAAATGGTGCATGACATGCCCATGAGGGGAGGTGGAGGAGTGGGGAGAGTGAAGCTATCTAGCTCTGTTTTCAGCATGGAAGAACTGTCTAGTTATTAAAAATACATCTTATTCTCCAGAGACAGAGAAGCATCGATCAGACCATCAAAC
>NW_005204200.1:0-201 GCF_000412655.1 Myotis brandtii
CTTATTATACATTTTGGTCCAACATGACTGAAGTCCTAGAAAGCAAGAAGCCCTTTAGTTATCTCTGCTTTCATAGGTCTACATAAATCCCTCACACAAGCCTAGAATACAGTAGCCTTCACAGAAAGTTAAGGGGAAGCATTGCAGTAATAATATTTATCAGTTATTAGGATTGTATTATGCCCTGAGTTTTGTGCTAAG
>NW_005204201.1:0-201 GCF_000412655.1 Myotis brandtii
TGTAGTTCAGGGGTGGGGCCAGGGTAAGGGTTCCCCTGTGTGGGCAGGGGCTTCTATGCTTTGAACGGACTAGGGGGCTTTGAACAGACTAGGGGGGCTTTGAACAGACTACGTGGGCCAAAGGAGAGAGCCCCCAGGCTTTCGTATCAGCTTGTCCAGGTGTAGAGCAGGAGGGAAGAGGGAGTGGTGAGGGTTAAAAGT
>NW_005204202.1:0-201 GCF_000412655.1 Myotis brandtii
CCTAACAAATTTTCTTTATTGGTGTTTCTTTTTGATGCAATGCTCATGACTCCCCTCCCAACGATTATAAATATTCACCTAAAATTTTTTTCAGAATGCCTTTGCTTTTAATTTTAATTTTCAACATTTAAATAATCATTTGTAGTTTAGTTTATTATAAGTAGTATGGTAAATATATAATTTTACTTTTTATCCTTATGA
>NW_005204203.1:0-201 GCF_000412655.1 Myotis brandtii
TAGTTTAGATGTTTTGTGAGTAGAATAATACAGTATTTGTTCTTTTGTGACTGACTTATTTCACTTATGATAATGTCCTAAGAGTTCATTCATGTTGTAGCATGTGACAAGATTTCCTTCTTTTTTTAAGGCTGCATTATATGCCATTGCATGTATGCACCACATTTTGTTTATCCATTCATCTGTCAATAGACATTTGGG
>NW_005204204.1:0-201 GCF_000412655.1 Myotis brandtii
TGTGGCATCCTCAGATTCAACCAACTGTGGGTCGGAAATACTTGGGGAAAATGTTATGTTTTTTGCCGACTTACACTCTGCGGTTGGGCCTGCGATGGCTGGGTCCGTACTGCCCACGTACAGCCT
This sequence comes from Myotis brandtii, assembly GCF_000412655.1. Classification (NCBI taxonomy): domain Eukaryota; kingdom Metazoa; phylum Chordata; class Mammalia; order Chiroptera; family Vespertilionidae; genus Myotis; species Myotis brandtii. The sequence continues at coordinate 127 of NW_005204204.1, forward strand.
TTCCTGGTCATTCCCTAAACGTCACAGGATGGCAACTGTTTAGGTAGTTTTAGGTCTGACAAGTAACCTAGAGAT
>NW_005204205.1:0-201 GCF_000412655.1 Myotis brandtii
CAGTTCAGTACCTGTCCTTGTCCAGCTAGCTTAGTCCAATCCCGGCTGGCGCTGTGTTGCCATACTCAGGCTCAGGCTTGGACCTGCACCTGGAGTCCGCGCATGGCTGTTAGGAGAGAAACGCAGGAACAAACTGGTGAGTGCATGCTGCTGAGTGAGAGTGTGAGAGAGCTTTGTTTTTGTCAGGCTGATTACGTTATC
>NW_005204206.1:0-201 GCF_000412655.1 Myotis brandtii
GAAGCTGATGAATACCCTAAAATCGTGATTATAATTTTTGCACCCGTGTGCACACACACATGTTTTCAGAGATGATATCCATACTTCTGTCAAATTCTCCCAGAAGCAAAGCTGAAGACAAACTTAGCGAGGGAAGGGCAATGCCGAGTCTGTAGATGTTACATTGACCTGCGTCTTCATTTTAATCAGGCCAAGGGTCGA
>NW_005204207.1:0-201 GCF_000412655.1 Myotis brandtii
GAAGCTGATGAATACCCTAAAATCGTGATTATAATTTATGCACCCGTGTGCACACACGCGTGTTTTCAGAGATGATATCCATACTTCCGTCAAATTCTCCAAGAAGCAAAGCTGAAGACAAACTTAGCAAGGGAAGGGCAATGCCGAGTCTGTAGATGTTACACTGACCTGCGTCTTCATTTTAATCAGGCCAAGGGTCGA
>NW_005204208.1:0-201 GCF_000412655.1 Myotis brandtii
CTAACAAAACAAAACAGACCCAGAGACATGGAAGCATGCGGCAGACTGAGGATTCTCAGAGGGAAGAAGGGGTGGGGGATAGAAAAGATCATCATAAAGCCATGCTCCCAAGGGATCTAGGAGCTATTTAAACTGAGGCTGTGTAAAGGTAGTTGGAGGACTATTATGCATTTATGCATAACCCATGGACACAATAGTGGG
>NW_005204209.1:0-201 GCF_000412655.1 Myotis brandtii
TGCTAATGCAGATTCTTTAACAATAAAGATCCTGAGGGGAAAAAATAGGTTTTGAACTTCCCTCCTGTAGTGGCCACTGACAAGTATGAAGGCTGAGCCCTCACTAAGAGCACAGCACGTTCATATGGCAATGGATAGCAATCTCTCTTTAGGAATGTTAAAGGTCTATCATTTGTTTTCTACTCTTAAACCACGTGTCCC
>NW_005204210.1:0-201 GCF_000412655.1 Myotis brandtii
CACCCACTCCATCAGCACAGCCTCTGAGGCTGTATTATGCACGGGTAAAGGTGGAGCTCTGGGCCAGGTGGCTTTAAGACCAGTTCTTCTCCTGTGGGTCTGCTAAGCAATAAAACCTGCCTCACAGAGATTTCAAAGTCACAATGGAGATGCAAGGCTGCTTGCCATGTTGGACTCGAGAACAGAATCTGTCACACTTTA
>NW_005204211.1:0-201 GCF_000412655.1 Myotis brandtii
CAGCAGATGAACAAAGATAATGAATGTGGAAAAACATTAATGGTTCAAGGAATGAGAAATATTTCAGTAAGGATAAGAGGTTAGGGTGGCATTAAAGGAGTGGCTGGAGATGATGATGGGAAAGCACACGATGTGGGGATCTCTGCACTGATTTCCACTCCTCATTTTTATGAGTTTGCTTGGAAGTTTAGAGTGATCAGG
>NW_005204212.1:0-201 GCF_000412655.1 Myotis brandtii
TTGGAAATTTCAAGAGGTCAAACATCGAAAAATAAAGTTGTTATAGAAGGAGAAATGCTAATTTAATGCCCGAATTTTATTTGTGATGAGCTATGGTAAAAAAAGTACAGAGGTACAGAAACCTCTCTATCTCTCTCTCTCTCTCTCTCATTAAGAGGGGAAATAAAATAAATAAAATAAGTTCTGGCTAAGTGAGTATGG
>NW_005204213.1:0-201 GCF_000412655.1 Myotis brandtii
CAGCTGGGGCTTTAGTAAAGCTAGAAGCAAAGCCAATGTCCAGAGTTTCCATCCCATGGTGGACCTGGGTCTGATGTAGTGTCAGGCTAGTTAAAGTCCATTAGCCCATTGTGTGGGGTCCACATAATAGACATCCTTCTGGGGCTGAGGCATTTGTGCTTGACTGTCTTCACCTTCTCATCTCTTCCTTTTTTAAATCAA
>NW_005204214.1:0-201 GCF_000412655.1 Myotis brandtii
AGCCAAAGCTTTGATTGGATAGAATAACATTTTCACTTAAGAACCTGAAGACTAAAATATTAAATGGGAATAAGATTTCAATGCTACTGAAATCTTAAAAAGCAGCGGCAGCGTGAACAGAACCCTGGACCAGGCCTCAGGAAACCTGCGTTCCTGCCCGAGCCCAACTCTCTGTGATATTAGGCAAGTCATTCACTCAGC
>NW_005204215.1:0-201 GCF_000412655.1 Myotis brandtii
CCCATGGTGCTCACCCCAAGTTTCATTTCCTCACCCTTCCAGGTCGCTTTCCACCCTGCCACTGATCCAGTTAATGGCGTCGGAGGTCTGCAGCTGGATGCCTCCAGGCGGAGAGCACGCTGGGGGCTGGGTGGTCCAGCTCTGAGGCCCTTGCATCCATACCTCACCCCCACCAGCTTCCCACCTATGGGCAGCAGCTCG
>NW_005204216.1:0-201 GCF_000412655.1 Myotis brandtii
TTCTCAGACTTTCATTAGTATTCTGATAGGGGTCACATTGAATTCATGGAATTCTTTAGGTTGTATTGTCATTTCAACAATTTTAATCCTTCCAATCTATGTGCTCAGTGTATACTTCCATTTATTTGTGTCCTCTTCAATTTCTTTCTTTAGCGTCTTATAGGTTTCAGAGAACAAGCCTTTCATTTTGGGATTAAATTT
>NW_005204217.1:0-201 GCF_000412655.1 Myotis brandtii
GAGAAATGGTTAGGAACATCGCACAGGCCATCAGAATTCGGCCGAGAAAAGGGCTGAAGCTTCCCCTCAGAGCCTGTCCAATGAGCAGGGCCCCGCGCCAGCGCCCGGACGCAGCTCAGCTGTGACCGTCTAGACTCAATCGTCCGCAGATTTCAGGTGGAGGTTTGTCTCATGGCCTCCATTCTCTGGTGGGTAAAGAAA
>NW_005204218.1:0-201 GCF_000412655.1 Myotis brandtii
CTCCTTCACCCTACCCACACCACCCATCTGTCACTGACGATTCATCAAGCTCTCTCGTCCCACCCCACCCCATCCCATCTTTGCCTTCGTTTATATATCATGACTTGTTCACTAGATGAGTAAAACCATCTCCTATCTGGCTCTTTGCTCCCAATTTTGCCCCACCCTTTCCTTTCTGCCAGTACCATCTTTATCCAGGGC
>NW_005204219.1:0-201 GCF_000412655.1 Myotis brandtii
CCATCCGTGGGTCTCATCTTGTGTTTGGGGGGCAGGACTCACAGTCCTGAAAGGCCGCTGGCCGGGCGGATGGGAAAGAGGACTTCCTGCCCGTTCTCCCCCCTTCGAAGCCAAGAGGCCGTGTGCAAGGAGCACCTCTTGCTGGAGAGCAGGTCCCAGGGCAGCGGGTCAGATAGCAGAGCCGCCCACCCGGCGCTGAGC
>NW_005204220.1:0-201 GCF_000412655.1 Myotis brandtii
GCTGAGCACAGGGCCTGCTTCCTGTTTGCTGGGGGCCTGTCTCTCTGCTGCACCGCCTGCCCTCCCACCCCCCTTCCCCTGGCCAACTTCCCACCTCATCTGGGTGTTAGGAGGGGCCCACACATGAGAATGAGACGAAGAGGCCTGAGAAGCAGACAGCAACCCCTGCCCAGGAAGACAGAGCAGACTGCACCCATCTGC
>NW_005204221.1:0-201 GCF_000412655.1 Myotis brandtii
GGATGGTTCAACATATGCAAATTGATCAATGTAATACTCCACACTAACAAAACAAAGGATAAAAATCATATGATTTAACAATAGATGCAGAAAAAGCATTTGACAAGAGACAACACCCATTTATGATAAAAACACTCAATAACATGGGTATAGAAGGAAAGTATTGAAAGGGGGCAGAAATAGAATGTTAGGGAACCAGCT
>NW_005204222.1:0-201 GCF_000412655.1 Myotis brandtii
GAAAGGGGAATAAAGGGCTAACTTTACAGTGGGAAACCTGACAAGCACGATCTCATCCCAGTGACCGAGGCACCATCAACAGTGAGATGTCATGTGGACAGGAGGTGCCCTTGATGTGATGTCATGACAATGGCACTCTACCTCTGAGGTCCTCACATAACCCAGTCTAGGCATGAGGAAGGCCATCAAATTCCGACAGAG
>NW_005204223.1:0-201 GCF_000412655.1 Myotis brandtii
GAGGTTTATTGCTCTTCTTCAGAATTTCTGGCCTGTCGATACTTTGTAAATGGAGGGAAATTCTACTGACCAACAAAATATTTTACTTTCACGAATTTTGAGAAAACAATAATAGACCAAAGAAAGAACAAACATGCATAAGGTATAATTTTATAACCTTAATGTATGTACTTACCTTTTTTTGTTTCATTTTACATATAA
>NW_005204224.1:0-201 GCF_000412655.1 Myotis brandtii
CCCACAACCTGGGCATGTGCTAACCGGGAATCAAACCGGCATCCTTTCGGTGCATGAGAGGACAATGAACCAACTGAGCCACGCCAGCCAGGGCAAAGGGACTGTTTTGTCTATAGTGATGGAATTAGAGCCCTGGTGGGAATGACTCGTCTCCATCTCTCCATCCAAATTTCTATTCCAGCAATTCTTTGTCCGAATCTC
>NW_005204225.1:0-201 GCF_000412655.1 Myotis brandtii
TATCATTACTTACTTAGGGCAGTGTTGGACACCAAGGTAGCATTAAGTGATGAATTGTTCGTCGAATGCATTTGATATATAATATAGTAATGCTTGATTAATTTCTGTGATTTAAGAATGAACCAACCAAAATATTACTCCTAACTGTTACCATATATATTGAAATAAAAATAGTGCTAATGAAAAAAATTCTGACTTTTT
>NW_005204226.1:0-201 GCF_000412655.1 Myotis brandtii
GCCCCCCCTGCCAGCCTGGTCACCCCTAACTGCCCCTGGTCACCCTTAACTGCCTCCCCTGTTGGCATGGTTGCCCCTAATTGCCACACCCGCCAGCCTGGATACCCCTAACTGCACCCCCCCTCCACCGGCCTGATATAGTCACCTCTTACTGCCCCTCTTGATGGCCTGGTCACCTCCAACTGCCCCCCTCTGCCAGCC
>NW_005204227.1:0-201 GCF_000412655.1 Myotis brandtii
ATTGCTTTCATGCCTTCAATCTTCTCCCCTCCCGATATCTTCCCCCTTTGCCATCTATCTCACAACTCCTTGTAGGATATTCTGCCTCATTCCTTGACTCTGGGCTCAACCTGGTGCCTTTATTGACCAATAGAATATTAGTAAATGTGAATAAGCAAAGGCAAAGCTGACAACGATAAGTTACAAATGTGTATTTTATTA
>NW_005204228.1:0-201 GCF_000412655.1 Myotis brandtii
GGGGGGGGGGGGGGGGGGGGGGGGGATGAGGACGGGGCGAGCATGGGGCCTGGGCAGGAGCAGCCCAGCTCCCACCCACACAGGGACCTTGGTTCCGTCCAGTTGTGCCGTGGGGATGGCCCATCCGAGCAGGTGACAGAAGAGCCGGGCCCCCGGGAGCCTCCCCCAGATGCTACTCAGCAGCTCGGCCGACTACCAGGG
>NW_005204229.1:0-201 GCF_000412655.1 Myotis brandtii
ACAATCTTTGCTTCTGTATCTGGTGCTAGGCCTGAAGGTGGCAGGAAGGAAAGAAAGATGTGCCTGAATTGGAGAGAGCAAGGATATACTGGAACCAAAGTCAGTCTCTCGCAGCCTCCAGTTTCAATGGTTTGGGTGTCCTGCAGAGGAGCTGGCTCAGGAGGTAGAGCAGATGAAGATCTGGCAGGAGCTGCAGGCCAC
>NW_005204230.1:0-201 GCF_000412655.1 Myotis brandtii
GCTCGTTAGACATGAGGACCTAGTACATGCTCTTTACTGTTGTCACAGGAGCTTCCCGCAACACCAGCTCACGGCAGCACGGTTTCAGATCCCAGAGCATTCTGCTTCAGAGGTCACCACTACGGGCAACCAAAGCCTGAGGCTATCCTGGCTTACACGACTGTGGCCATTGCCTAATTCTATACCCGAATTTTATGCCAG
>NW_005204231.1:0-201 GCF_000412655.1 Myotis brandtii
GCAAATGCATTGTGAGAGCTTGTATTTTGGTGAGAAATCCTTTCGTTAAAACTTAAATCCTCAGCCCTTTCTTTGATGATTTCATGACTTCCTGTTTCGGTGGATGGACGTGGATGGACCAGTAGGAGCTGTTATTGGGAATGGATGCCATCATGGGGGGCACTTCATAGCCTAAGGCAGTGGTCGGCAAACTCATTAGTC
>NW_005204232.1:0-201 GCF_000412655.1 Myotis brandtii
CTATCTTGTGAACTCTCATTGCTTTGCTCCTTCTGGAGTGTCAGCTCTGATCTGTCAACTCAGGGAATCCATCAGATTCACCTTGGCTTCTCTCCCCACCAACTGTTTGTCTATCACTGGGTAATTAATTTAATCATTCAATTTTTTTATTGTCCACCTACTATGTGCTAGGCACTTTTCTAGTTGCTGGGGAGAAATTAG
>NW_005204233.1:0-201 GCF_000412655.1 Myotis brandtii
GCCTCAATTTCTAAGATTTCAGGAGAAATCTTAGTCATCTGTTAAAAGTAAGAGGCTTGGTCTTGGATGGTAGTCTTAAAGAAATGGACTACATTTTATAAAAATTGAAAGAAAAGTAAGTGAACAAATCATTAAAAAACAGGAAAAAAACTAAACTAAAAAACACAGTGGTTTACCACAATTTACAGAATCAGTTGAAAT
>NW_005204234.1:0-201 GCF_000412655.1 Myotis brandtii
CTCTAACCCAGCGGTCGCCAACCTTTCGGACCTCACAGACCAGGTCCGCAGACTACTGGTTGGCGACCGCTGCTCTAGCCAACTGAGCTACCTGGCCAGGTCATGGACTTCTTAATCAGCTATCACGTTGCTGTTTCTATGGCATAGCTGCTTCCTTAAACGCGAAACTATGCACTGGGTTGAGCAATAGCATAATGTGAG
>NW_005204235.1:0-201 GCF_000412655.1 Myotis brandtii
GGCACACACCGGTAACTGAAATGGCGTAAAGCAAAACCGTGGATAAGAGGGGAGCTACTGTATATGCTCTCTCCCTGGTTTTCAGAAGAGAGAGCCCACTCACCCGACCCTACAAGAGTACTACTGCACTCTCCCAGGAACCATAAGAGGTCCTCCTCTTATATTTCCTTCTTTTTTTAAAAAATATATTTTTATTGATTT
>NW_005204236.1:0-201 GCF_000412655.1 Myotis brandtii
GGGAGCAGAGAAGGGCTCCTCCTCCCACGAGCACTGACTGTGTGAACCCCCGAGTTCCAGGGAGAAGCACACAGGCTGGTGGGTCTGAGCGCTCACAGTGTTCAAGACCAGACAAGACGCGGCAGCACAACGTCCCGGCAGCGCCTAGTGATGCGTCAATCAAGGGGATAACAGGAGCTGGAGAAAGAGGGGCATGGAGAC
>NW_005204237.1:0-201 GCF_000412655.1 Myotis brandtii
GACAATGAGGTTCTGGTCAGCATCAAATAATCTTAGAAACAAACCCTGAGGTCTGTTGACCATAGAGAAAATTTTGGTTAAACTAGAAATAACATCTAGGCCTCAGTTGTGTTAGGCAGAATAATCCCAATGACCACACCCTTGTGAAATCTGGCGAACAACAGGACCAAATGCAATGATTAACGACCCTTTACCCTAGTG
>NW_005204238.1:0-201 GCF_000412655.1 Myotis brandtii
CCCTCCATACGGTATGAGCTGTACCAATTTTCATTCCCACCAGCAGTGCACGAGGATTCACTTTTCTCCACATCCTCACCAATACTTGATTATTGATGGTAGCTATTCTGACAGGGGTGAGGTGACATTTTATTGTGGTTTTAATTTGCATTTTTTTATGATTAGTGATGTCGATCATCTTTTCATATGTCTATTGGCCAT
>NW_005204239.1:0-201 GCF_000412655.1 Myotis brandtii
CAACAGACTGCAGTCCCGCACAGGAGGGAACGGAGGCGCAGGGAGGTCACACAGAGTCTAGTATACACTAAACAGCGGCAGTTCTGGCTGCCGGATACCAAGGTGGTCTTTTCCCTGACACCCCGGAAACGCCTGCCTGGGGTCAGAGTGACTCGGTTCTCTGACTCCCGTATCCTAAATTTATGTTTCCTTCCTCCAGGT
>NW_005204240.1:0-201 GCF_000412655.1 Myotis brandtii
GATCCATCCTCTTAATTTACCAATTTATTCATTTTCATTTCATAACGTTTTACTATGCGTTTTTTCTCTCTAGGAAGCAGAAACCTACTTAAGACGGAAGGTAGGTGGGTGGGAGGGTACCATTCCTTTCATCTAGACTCTGAAAAATTTTTTTTAATAACTTTATATTTTGCTGTAGTTTCAAACTTTGAAAAAGTTGCA
>NW_005204241.1:0-201 GCF_000412655.1 Myotis brandtii
TCCCATCTGGTCCGTCTGCCAGGTCCCTGCAAAGCTGTGCTCCGGAGGCTGGTCCACGCTGGACCTGGCTCAGCTCCATCTGCGCAAACAAGCCCACGGCCGCACGTTTGTTGGAAACAATCATCAACAATTGTCTTAACGTGGCAGCCGCCTGCGGCAGTGATACCAGTTGGGGCGAAGGAGACTGGCCAAGCCACTGAA
>NW_005204242.1:0-201 GCF_000412655.1 Myotis brandtii
CTGTTCTCCAAACTGGACTCCATGAGAAATCTGAAGGACAGTGTGGAGAACAGCCTGAAGTAGACTTTTATTTAACTAGTATACCCCTTTGTAGTTTTTTATTTCTTTATTGATTAAGGCATTACATGTGTGTTCTTACCCCCCCCATTACTTCCCCCCCCTCAACTCATGCCCTCACCCCTCTGTTGTCTGTGTCCATTG
>NW_005204243.1:0-201 GCF_000412655.1 Myotis brandtii
GCTCTATCCACTGAGCCAAACCAGTTAGGGCAATTGGCCATGATTTTAGATTTCAAATCTTTTAACAAGGTGCTGGTGGTTGAGGGGAGGGAATCTACTTCTCAGGGCTTCGTAAAAGATCACTTGGCTATGGGGTATTTTTAGAGTTGATGCCCGCCCTTATTTATATAATTTCATTACATTTCCTGCCTCAGGTTCAGG
>NW_005204244.1:0-201 GCF_000412655.1 Myotis brandtii
TACTCTCGTCCCATTCACAATACCCTTGTCTTTAAGTCTGTGGATCCGCAGCTTATAAATGGGAGGTGTTACAGCCCAGTGGATAGGAGCATGTGGGGTTCACATCTTGGTTCTGCCACTCTCTGACCTCTCTGTGCCTCAGTTTCCTCATCAGTAAAATAGAATACTCACCTCAAACAACATAGTCTGTGCGGAGAACTG
>NW_005204245.1:0-201 GCF_000412655.1 Myotis brandtii
CATTCCTGGGTTCTGAGGGCTTTCTGGGGTGCCCTTGCTCCCAGGGTGATGGGCTGGGGTGAACTGGGGCCGGTTCTGAGGGAAGAGAAGGGAGGCTGAGGCCGCTTCCATTCCAACTTCCTCATTTCATGGCAGGGAAACTGAGGCTGGTGACGTCGCCCAGGTCACACAGGGAGTTAATGGTTTAGGCAGGATGCCACC
>NW_005204246.1:0-201 GCF_000412655.1 Myotis brandtii
TTAGAAAACTTTTGCCTTGTCTGCTCAGGACATGCTGCACTTGGAGCTTCCCCGCCAGGATCTTAGCCCTCTGTCCTACAAAGTTGTCCCCCCAGAACAGCACCTTTCCTGTCACCATCTTGTACAAGGTCTCCCCGAATCTCCATACGTCTGCTTTGCAGCCATCATAGTCTTGTTTCTTCAAGATCTTGGGGGCCATGT
>NW_005204247.1:0-201 GCF_000412655.1 Myotis brandtii
ACAAGGATTTAGGCATCCAGGACTGATTATTAACAACTAGAGAGCTGGGGAAGCAAGGAGAAAATGATCACATTCTAAGGCCAAAGTCCCAAAGCCAGAAACCATGTAAACATTAACATTAGGCAGTCTCATTGAAACACAAGCACCGCTTGGCCTTCAGCCATGGGCAATTCAGACAGGCAGTAGTGTATGTAGGCAAAC
>NW_005204248.1:0-201 GCF_000412655.1 Myotis brandtii
GTATGTGTTTTTCCATCTATTTTTGTCCTTGCTCTTTGCCCTGGGCAGACAGCGCTAAGAGCAAAGAGCAGAGGTTTCATTCAACTGGCTGAATGGATGCTTCAACCCACAGGAGAGAAGATATTAGCCAAAGATATGGCTTTAAATTGGCAAGAACTGGGGTCTAAAGCAAGAACCTATTTTTAATTCCAGAATCTTGGC
>NW_005204249.1:0-201 GCF_000412655.1 Myotis brandtii
TTGGTGCCTGAACAATGACCTAAAGAACAAAAGCAATCGATGCCCATGAACAGCATAGCCTTTAAGACAAAGCTGAAATAAATTAGGAGAGATGGGAATTAACTTCAAGTAGCTGATATTACATACCCATGTACTCTCTCCCTCACTCCAAATATAGATAGCAGCTCACTTGATCCTCAGAATGAGTCCATGAGTTAGTAT
>NW_005204250.1:0-201 GCF_000412655.1 Myotis brandtii
GTGTGTGTGTGTTTTCTGATTTCCTCTTCTCACCAGGGCACCAGTCGCATTGGATCAGGGCCCACCACAAAGACCTCATTTTAACTTAATTACCTCTTCAGAGCCCTGCCCCAAATACAGTCACAGCCGACTTCCTGGGGATGAGGATGCTGACATGGATTTTCGGGGATGTAACGGCCGACATCAGGTACCTGAATTTGG
>NW_005204251.1:0-201 GCF_000412655.1 Myotis brandtii
TAAGTGAATGTTTATAGTGGCTTTATTTGTAATTGCCAAAAACTGGAAATAATCAAATTCCTCCAAAAAGGTAAATGAATGAAGCAATTGTGGTACACCCATCATGGAATACTTGTCAGCAATAAAAAGGAGTAAATTGAAATAAACCTTGCATATATGGCTAAATTACTTTTTAAAATATATTTTTATTGATTTCAGAGA
>NW_005204252.1:0-201 GCF_000412655.1 Myotis brandtii
AGTGGGATAAGAAATTAACTGTTCTTTGGAGTTTACTGATAGTTAATTATACCAAGAAAGGATATGAAAACGAGCAGGTTGTTGATTATATGTTTGATATTTAAGTGATATGAAATGCAATGCCTTATTGGAAAAAAAAAAGTGAATTGAGGAAAGGGATTGCATATTTTCCTCAAATTCTTTGTAAGCTTGAAATAATAC
>NW_005204253.1:0-201 GCF_000412655.1 Myotis brandtii
AGATTTCACCAGTTTTACACGTGTGTATTGTGTGCACACTCATGTGTGCATTTAGTTCTGTGAAATTTTATTACCTGTGCAGGTTTGTGTACCCACCAGCAGAGTCAAGATAAGAAGTCCCAGTACCACAAGGATCTCTTCCTCTGGCCTTTTATAGCTACACTCACCTTCTCCCCGCTCACTGCCTCCTTCGCACCCTCA
>NW_005204254.1:0-201 GCF_000412655.1 Myotis brandtii
CACATGTTACCTTTCCTGTCTCCACAGCTGGACTTGGGGCTTAGTCCTGGCTTCCCCGGGTCCCCGGTGCCGCCCCTCAGGTGCCCTCCTTCAGGTTGTGGGCAGCCTGCTCGGGGGCTTCTCCCTGCGCTCCCGCAGCGGAGAAAGTCGCTCCGGGCTGTTCAGTGCGCTCACCTGAGGAGTATCAGGTGTCACGTCCTT
>NW_005204255.1:0-201 GCF_000412655.1 Myotis brandtii
AGCAGGAGGTGGGGACAGAAGGACCTGTGGGCCCTTCTCTGTTCCTAAGGACACATGCGGCAGCCCCACACACTCAGAACTAGTTTGTGAACAGTGTGACCTTGGCTATAAAGCCAGTGGAGCTCCTATCACTGTAGTTTGAGTTACATTTTGTAAATACATCATTATCTTCGTCATATTCTCCCCCCCCCCCAAAAAAAA
>NW_005204256.1:0-201 GCF_000412655.1 Myotis brandtii
AGGCCCAGTGCACAAATTCGTGCACAGGTGGGGTCTTGCTGGCTGGGGGGAGGGGACCAGGAGGTTGGTCTACTGGCCCTGCCCCTGATTGGGGGGTGGGGAAGATTGGGGGCAGGGGCCACGGGAGGTTGGCTGGCCACAGTGTGCATCATAGCAACCAGTTTTTCCGGTCGTTCTGGTCACTTGGCTTTTATATATATA
>NW_005204257.1:0-201 GCF_000412655.1 Myotis brandtii
TTCAGTCTTTTAAAGTGATATTTGTTCTAATTTTCTAGTGTGAAGACTATTCTCCTTGATAAACAAATCGAAAAAAAAAAAAGGAATTGAATAATTCCTTCAGTGTTCTAGAAGTAGAATTTACCACTGTTTGGGCATTTCCTAGTTTGATTCCATGTGGTCATAGAACACAGTCTTTCTTTAAAATTTGCTGAAGTTTTT
>NW_005204258.1:0-201 GCF_000412655.1 Myotis brandtii
GACCACAGGGAGACCCATCAGAGGCCAGGGAGGGTATTGTACTTATGAGCAGAACATGGTCTCTGAGGTCAGTCTTTCTGGGTTTCAGTCCTGGCCCTGTGGCTTCTCAGGTTCCTGTGCCGTATGAGTAACCATTGGGGGTTGTTGAAAGGATTTGGTGAGACGAGGGATATACTTTGATGTAGTGTTTAGCACAGTCCC
>NW_005204259.1:0-201 GCF_000412655.1 Myotis brandtii
GGTCAATAACCCTGTTTGTCTTTTATTAGATAGGATAGAATACATTCATAGAAAATCCCAAGCAATCTTTGAAAAACAAAACAAAATTAGTGACTGAATTTAGCATAGTCACAGAATATAAACTGAATACAGTCATTCACCACTTGATGGAGAGAGGCGTCACTAGGTGATTTCATCATTGTATGAACATCATAGAGTGCA
>NW_005204260.1:0-201 GCF_000412655.1 Myotis brandtii
AGTGGTACCACAGCAAAGTGGGAGCAGGCAGGGGCTTTAGCTTGGAGGAGTTAAAGGAGCAGGCATCCACAGAAAGGTGCCCACCCATTGGGATCTCAATGGATCCGAGGAGGCACAACAAGTCCATCGAGTCTCTGCAGGCCCAGGTGCAGCAGCTAAGGGTACTCCAAGCTCATACTCTTCCTCCCGGGAAGCCCTTGG
>NW_005204261.1:0-201 GCF_000412655.1 Myotis brandtii
CTGTCCCAGGAAGCCCTCTGTCCCGGCGGCCAGGACCAGGGCCACACCATCTGCATCACAGACCGTACGAGAGACTCCCAGCTTAGGTTTCATTTGCTGCATCAATAAGCACCAGTTAAGTACCTACCGGAATGTTCTCATCTTCCCTCTGCAGCCAGGACTCGAAAGATGGGCCTGCTCCATCTAGAAGCACGGTGGGCA
>NW_005204262.1:0-201 GCF_000412655.1 Myotis brandtii
GTCCTCTGCCCTCACACTGCAGGAGATGAGCACCTCTTTGTATGCTGCCGAGGAAGACTTCTGGCTTTCATACCTAGCTTTTGGTTGGGATTAATCCTCTTAGCTTTTTCTTATATTTTTTTCAGAGTATCAGTGAAGCTTAACAACAGCCAACATTGGTCTTATAATGACTATTGCCACCATAGGTCTCAACATCTGATA
>NW_005204263.1:0-201 GCF_000412655.1 Myotis brandtii
TATTGAGCTCTTATTGTGTGTCCGGGAAGTGGGCTACACATTTCACAATTACCTTGAGGCAGGTTATATTAACATCCATGAGGCATTAACATCTCACGGCCTCAGATAGGAAAGCTAAGGCCTGTGACATTAGACAACTTCCTGTGGTCAGCACAGCCCAGCAGTAGCCTCCCCTGCTCAGACCCTGCAGTGGCTTCTCAT
>NW_005204264.1:0-201 GCF_000412655.1 Myotis brandtii
CAAAGAGGCTGAAGGAGAATGGGGGTGGGCGTAAGGGTTGAGGCTCGAGCCCTAGAGCTTCATAAGGCTCTAGGTGACCATGCCCCTCTGTTTCCCAGAGCTCAGTGGGGGAGGCATACTTGCCCCAGGTCACAGAGAGCTAGCAACAGTGTAGAACTGGAATAATAATCTATATATATAAAAGCCAAGCAACTGGAACAA
>NW_005204265.1:0-201 GCF_000412655.1 Myotis brandtii
AGGAACTCAACGCCAACCTGAGCAACCTGACGTCGGCGTTTGAAAAGGCCACGGCTGAGAAAATCAAGTGCCAGCAGGAGGCCGACGCCACCAACAGGGTGATCTCGCTGGCCAACAGGTAACCTGCTCCCAACCCCCCGTCCCCCCAGAGAGGGGAGCCCGCAGCTTCCCGCCAGCCAGCGGGCGGGCTGGGGGTGTCCA
>NW_005204266.1:0-201 GCF_000412655.1 Myotis brandtii
GGTTTAATTTGGGATTTTGTTGGGTGGGCTTGACCTGGATCAATAAATGTAGCTTTGTTTTTCTTACAGATATCATTAAGACCCTAATTCTGATTCTTGAAACATCAGGCCCTAAGTGTAGGAAAAATGTTCTAGCTCTAGTCTCATTCTATTTTTCTACTGCGTTTTACTTGGTCTGTTTCTGTCAGTAACAATGGCTCA
>NW_005204267.1:0-201 GCF_000412655.1 Myotis brandtii
GCAAGGCCAACCTGTCTCTCCCATTTCAGGCACCAGGGGAAGGGGAGGAACTGGCATCAATACTGCATTTGTAGTAAATGGCTGCTTGCTGTAGACCTAAAGACCCGAGTCACAACAGCAGCTACATTATCCCCGTTATGTTGGGCTGGTGCTGAGTAGAAAAGGGATACTGTGTTAGCCTTGAACACCAATGCCTGTTGT
>NW_005204268.1:0-201 GCF_000412655.1 Myotis brandtii
TAATACCTGTTAAGTGTAGTATCAACTGAAAAAAAAAATCCCAACTCTCTTTTAAACTTGCTCTTGAACTGTATCGCCTACCCACCCCCACTCCATGCTTGTACATATGTACCTGGGACCCAGATACAAAACCCTTGCATTTATTCCTAATTTTATCTTGTTCAATTCAGTCAATCTTGCCAGCTTGCCCAGATATTTCTG
>NW_005204269.1:0-201 GCF_000412655.1 Myotis brandtii
TTGCTATCTCAAGTTCTTTCTGTGTCTTAAATCTCATCAGTATATAAGCATGTGTTAATATCCCCAATCTAAAATACACTCTTCTGGGTTAACTTTTTAAAAAAAGTAATATTTCTTATTGATTTCAGAGCAGAAGGGAAAGGGAGAGAGATAGAAACATCCATGAAGAGAGAGTTCATTGATTGGCTGCCTCCTGCATGC
>NW_005204270.1:0-201 GCF_000412655.1 Myotis brandtii
AAAAAAAGAAGTGATTGATTCTGATTGAAGAGAGAGAGTTGGTTGCTAGAGGAAGTCACAGAGAAATATACATAAGAAAGGTCTAGAATGGTAGATCTCAAAAAAATGAGAGGAAGGGAATTCCAGGCTGTGAGAACAGTCGGAACCAAGGCTCAGAGTTGTGTCCAGCCAAGGTGGCTCAGTGGTTGAGCGTCAACCTAT
>NW_005204271.1:0-201 GCF_000412655.1 Myotis brandtii
GCAAACGTAGGGATTTCATGCTGTTGGACAGCTCTTCAGAGAGTTGTCGCTGGGGTTTTCTTGCTCAGGTCAGGGGCATGTGCAGGAAGTGGATCGAAGGACGGCCATTGTCGTCTTGGGCAGCAGTGGTTGCCTGCCTTCTATTCCTAGTCCCAGCACCAATGGGCACCCCTTATCTTTTTGTCTCACTTCCCTATGGAA
>NW_005204272.1:0-201 GCF_000412655.1 Myotis brandtii
GACCCAGCTCCTGTGGCCATCGCAGAGCTGCCAGCCTGGGGTAGAAGCTTGGCCGGCCAGAGAACAGGCCCAAGGGGCGAGGCTGCGGAGGGGGCAGGGCTGGGGGAGCGACAGGCCATCCTCCAGCCTCCTCCAGTCTCCCTGGAGATGTCACAGGCTTAGCGGGGGCTGCTTGACACATGTCAGATAAAATAAGAAAAA
>NW_005204273.1:0-201 GCF_000412655.1 Myotis brandtii
CTTCCCTTAATTGGTAAGAAGAGAGCTGTTTGATGGGTCACCGACGGACACATTGCTGCTCTGCGCGGCGCGTTGGGCCACGTGCCCTGCCACGGAAGGCGGAGGCTGGCTTTTGGACCAGCTGACGTGTGTTTGCGGATGTGTGGTGTCCTGTGCTTGGCAGTGCGTGTGCGTGTGCGTGTGCGTGTGCGGTGCGGCCGG
>NW_005204274.1:0-201 GCF_000412655.1 Myotis brandtii
CATCTTCACTGAGACCCTCACACAGTCAGCCACTCACCTATCCAGCAAACAAACACTGAACACCTACTGTGCGCCATGCATTGTTCTGGGACCTGAGGACATGGAGAAATAAGGCACTCTCTCTGTCCCTAAGGAACTTACCATCTAATAAGTAAGAGAAGCCTGCACATAGTCCAAAGCCAAGTTCTAAGGCCCCAGCCT
>NW_005204275.1:0-201 GCF_000412655.1 Myotis brandtii
CTGAGGGCTGATTCCCCTCAGCGAGCACACTTTCTAGATGGGGGCAGGCATCCTGGGGCCGTCCCCTCCCCCGGGACAGCAGCCCAGGGATGGGAGTTCCCCAGGGAGTTCGTGGAGTTCTGCTGATGTGATGCTGTGCCCTGGTCCTAGTCTAGGTCCTCTGGCCTTGTGCCCACCTGTCAGCACAAAGGGTGCAAAGTT
>NW_005204276.1:0-201 GCF_000412655.1 Myotis brandtii
TGGTTTAATTTATATGAAATCTTAGAAATGGCAAAAAACTATTGTGCCAGTCTGTGCTAGTAGTTGTGCAAGTGTATACAATTGCCAAAATTTATCCAGCTTCACACTAAAAAAGGGGGAGCTTTATCATATATAAATTATACCTCAATAAATCTTGGGGGGAAAGTAAATTGGTGATATTTACATTGGAAAGATAAATGT
>NW_005204277.1:0-201 GCF_000412655.1 Myotis brandtii
AACATTTTCTCAGCAATGTTACCCAGTTGCACTGTGTGACAAGTACAACTGCTGTTACTTACATATGAGTTAAGTATCTTGGATCTTACTGTTCTGTGGCCTGAGAACCAGCATCACCTTCATTGAAGACCTGTGTTAGAAACACAGAATCATGGGCCCCACACTAAAGCTACTGAATTAGAACCTTCATTAAGAGAAATC
>NW_005204278.1:0-201 GCF_000412655.1 Myotis brandtii
CGCCCCCTCACCTGCTTCACCATTCTGCCTGCGGGACCATCGATCGGGGCCTGGCCCCCTACCCCCCCTGCCCCCTTCCTCCCTGCCTGGCTCCTGTAATGCCTCCACAGCCGCCAGCTACAGCACCGGGTCTCCGACGCCCCCATGTTCCGCGTTGCCCCCTTGTGGTCAGTACACGTCATAGTGAGCGGTTGAACTCCT
>NW_005204279.1:0-201 GCF_000412655.1 Myotis brandtii
GGAATCTAATGAACCAAATAAACTGATGGTCAAAAATGGACCCAGAGTCATAGAAGGAAGAACAGACTGTTGAACCTCAGAGGGAAGCCAATGAACCAACGAACTTGTATGCATACCCCATGAACACAGACAATGAGGTAGTGAGGGCCTGGGGGTGGAGGATGGAAGAGGGCTAAAAGAGCTTAATGGGGGGGGGGGGGG
>NW_005204280.1:0-201 GCF_000412655.1 Myotis brandtii
AGTCTCAGTTCACAAAGGCCTCTCAAGCCCCCCGCCCTGTCCTTCACACTGGTTCTCCATCGAATAAGGTTACTCTTGGACCTGATCATAGAAGCTGTGAAAGCAAACTATGAACAGTTGTTTTAGCCGGAAGAAAGATGCCCTGTCCTGGAATGGTGTCAAAGGAAGGAAAAATAAACACTGGACTATGAAATAGATCCA
>NW_005204281.1:0-201 GCF_000412655.1 Myotis brandtii
CATCATCCACTTACCCTGCCACCATTCTTAATCTCCTCATTCTCAATAATCTATAATAATCTGTATATATAAAAGCCAAGTAACCAGAACAATGGAACGACCGGAACGACTGATCGCTATGATGTGCAGTGAGGTGGCTAACTGGCCCGATTGGGGCCTCGATCGGTCCCCCCCAACCTCCTGCATCCCCTCCCCACTGCT
>NW_005204282.1:0-201 GCF_000412655.1 Myotis brandtii
ATGCAGACTGCCCAGCGATCGTAACTTACCCATAGGGTCAAAGGGCCCTCCTGTCTCCATAAATTATAAGCCTCGGTAATTACCTGCTTCTTGAAATGGGCTCATTCTTCCTCGTGGGGGAGCCTTCTGAACAGCACAGCCTCTGGGTAGAGAAGGAAGCTCCGGAGGGTCAGGGCCACTATTATAGGAGGGTATCTGCCT
>NW_005204283.1:0-201 GCF_000412655.1 Myotis brandtii
CACTTTTCTCTGTGGAGTACTTGACATTCAGGAAACTAATCACTTTGGTTTCAAAAGGCAAGGCAGTGAAAGAAGCATTTTCACAGGGAAAAATGCAGTTTAAACTGCAGAACCACTCTGACCAGTGCATTTGTATTCTAACTTAAAACTGAACCTATCCCCAACTATACAGGATTCTGGAGGCTGTGTGCTCTTGGGGCT
>NW_005204284.1:0-201 GCF_000412655.1 Myotis brandtii
GTCTTCAGTCTTCACTTTGGCCAGAGCCTTCAGTCTTCGATCCATGGCTGCGCATTCAAATTAACAGCCACCTTTGTTAATTAACAGCTCTGATTGGCTGGTGGGCATAGCGGAGTTACACCAATTTGCATATTTCTCTTTTATTAGTGTAGATCAGTGACAGGGAATCTATGACACGTGTGTCAGAGGTGACATGCGAAC
>NW_005204285.1:0-201 GCF_000412655.1 Myotis brandtii
CACTGCCATTAAAGTTGCTCCCGTCAAGATTGCCAATACCTTTATCTTTTAAACACAATGGCCAACTCTTAGTCCTTATCTTGCATGACCTTTCAGCAGCATTTGACACTCCCTCCTCCTGGCTTTTTCCCCCCATTTTTTTTTTCTGGTTCTTCTCATCTTCCGGCCTCTTATTGTGGATATGCCCCAAAATTCAGTGCT
>NW_005204286.1:0-201 GCF_000412655.1 Myotis brandtii
TTGGTGGTGTGTACTCTCACTGTGCCATGTGTCAGGGTGCCCCTCTACCAGTCACTTAGATAAGATGGGGAACACCAGCCCCGCCACTGTAAATGCACTCCCCCTTCCCATTGTAAATCAGCTAATCTGTGCAGTGATATTTGAGGTTCTGTGACTATCCCATTCCTCTAGAACTTTTCAGCCAGTGGTTTTAGCACACCT
>NW_005204287.1:0-201 GCF_000412655.1 Myotis brandtii
TTGTGTGTAAATACAACTAAAGACAGACTGAGAACCAGAGACAGCAGAGAGATCCCACCTGCTTGAAAATACGGTTGTGGCTTGGGACACAGAGGAGCCGTGGGTCGCAGGGAACTTCAATACTGTGCTGACTGCCTGCGGGAAAAAGATGTGCCAAGCAAAATAGTGGAGGAAGTGAACAACCTTCACTACTTCACATTT
>NW_005204288.1:0-201 GCF_000412655.1 Myotis brandtii
CCCGGCTGGTGTGACTCAGTGGATTGAGCATTGTCCCGTGTACCGAGGTCACTGGTTTGATTCATGGTTAGGGCACATGCATGGATTTTGGGCTCGATCTCCAGTAAGGAGCATGCGAGAGGCAGCCTATCAATGTTCTAGCTCGTTACTGTTTCTAATGCTCTCTACCTCTCCCTTCTTCTCTCTCTAAAATCAATAAAA
>NW_005204289.1:0-201 GCF_000412655.1 Myotis brandtii
CCCTCCCCTGGGTCAGGGTGTGAGCGAGAGGCAACTAGTTGATGTGTCTCACATCAATGTTCCTTCTCTCTTCCTCTCTCTCTCTCTCTCCCTCTCCCCCACTCCCCCTCTTTCCTCTCACTCTGAAAAGCAAAAGAAAAAATGTCCTCTGGTGAGGATTAACAAAAAAGAAAATCCAGAGAGTTTTAGGACTGGCACGCA
>NW_005204290.1:0-201 GCF_000412655.1 Myotis brandtii
TTGTGTGTCCTGGCTCACCCACCTGGGCAAAGGGCTCGGGCAACAGCCCAAGGCCAGTAGCAAGGTCAGTCCATGGGTCTCAAGTCAGACAGCTTCCACTCTGCCTTAAATGTTCCTCCAGAGCTACACGCAGTGATAGGGTTCTGGGAAATCCTAGTCCTCCTTTCATTCATTCATTCATTCATTCATGTCATCATATAC
>NW_005204291.1:0-201 GCF_000412655.1 Myotis brandtii
GTGGGCAGCCCGGGCTGGCAACACCGGCGTAAACGCCAGCTCGCGAGGAAGGAGCCACCCGGAGCGGCAGCCAACGAGACGGGGAGACGCAACAATTACCGTCAAGACCAATCCACACCCGCTCGGTCCTCCCGCCCGACTCGGGAGGCCGCGGGACGCCGCCGCGGCACTAGCGGGAGGAGGAGACCACTCGCTGGACAC
>NW_005204292.1:0-201 GCF_000412655.1 Myotis brandtii
CTAGGTTGGCAAGACTCTCCCAAATACTTCAACAGAAAATTTTAGCAAGTAAAGGAATTCTTGGCTTGTAAATGTGAAATAAATGCATATCGCATCACCAGTGAGAAAATTAAGAATAAAATAGGAAGAAACTCTAAAAATAAACATAGTTCTATGGATTGAATGAATTCCACTGTGTTGGTCTGAGCACTGAATTCGTTT
>NW_005204293.1:0-201 GCF_000412655.1 Myotis brandtii
CAGGGAAGAACTGTGGCCTAAAAATATACCCCTTATAGGCTTACAGCCACTTGGAAAATTAGTCTTCATTTAGTCCTTTTTTTCTGCTTGACTGTCATATCTATCACAACTAATATTTTTGTCATTATCTCTCTGTTGAGAGTGGTTAACTTCAGATAAGTTTTAAAAATGCAAATCAACTGCAAGAGTGAGAGCATCAGT
>NW_005204294.1:0-201 GCF_000412655.1 Myotis brandtii
CAAGTTCCCACCCTACAATTGCCCATTGCTAGGCACCCGGGGCTTTCCAATCTGGCTCATTGTCCTTGCTTTGCTCATATCTGTTTAACTGCCTACCACAGAATTATCCTGATTTTCAACTGGTGTTCTGCAAGAATTTTTAAAACATACCTGATTATTACTCAGAGGCACTGCCCTCTTTTCCCTTACATTGTCAAATAA
>NW_005204295.1:0-201 GCF_000412655.1 Myotis brandtii
TCAAAATAATTCCAAATCAGATGAAAACCATAAATGCATAGATTCAAGAAGCTGAAGAAAATCATGTCCAAAACCATGAAGAAAAGTGCATCAAGGTGAGTAATAACCCAATTGCTCTAAAAACCGATAAGAACCCTTAAAAGCAGCCAGAGGAAAACAGACACATTATATAAATGAGGCCAAACACAAGGGCGACAGCAG
>NW_005204296.1:0-201 GCF_000412655.1 Myotis brandtii
TTTTTTTTTTAAAAAAGGCCATTTATGAAACAGAATATATGTTCGTATCCCCCGATAAAATGAAAAGGTCACTAAACGTTTTACAAAATTCACATTGAATCAAGTATGTGAAAAAGAAAAGAAAAAAAAGACTTCACTGTGGCTGATTTCCTAAGCCCCAGATACAGGTAACATCCATCTCATGCGCTGGACCTCTTTTTA
>NW_005204297.1:0-201 GCF_000412655.1 Myotis brandtii
CCAGAGAGGTGAGAAACTGAGTCCGGCCCCCGTGCCCGGGTCCCCCCTGCTGGTTCCTCCGGCCGGACACGGAGCTGCTGCCCCCACGGAGCTGAGGGGTGGGTGCTGGGAGAGGTTGGTGCCAGGCAAATACCTGAAGGGGGAAACGAAAGGGCTGAGATGTGGGGAAGCGACAGCATCAAGGTCCCCATTCCTTTCCTC
>NW_005204298.1:0-201 GCF_000412655.1 Myotis brandtii
ATCTACTGATAGGCACTTGGGCTATTTCCAGATCTTATTTATTTTAAATAGTGCTTCTATGGACATAGGGGTACCTATATTTTTTTTTGAATGGTGTTTTGAGGTTTTTAAGATGTATTCCCAGAAGTGGGATCACTAGAAAAATGGAAGTTCCAATTTTATATTTTTCCATAGTGGCTGCATCAATCTGCATTCCCACCA
>NW_005204299.1:0-201 GCF_000412655.1 Myotis brandtii
CTGACACTTCTCACAATCTGGAGGCAAGAGCAACAGGTATTAGTCAGGGTGCAGTGCATGTTCCTGGACATGAAGAGCTTCAGAAAGAGCTCACATCAGTGAGCCTCAATCCTGTACTCCCAATCACGAGAGGAAGGGAATGATTTGGGCACCCAAAGACGAGGTGAAATTATTGCATCAAGACATAACATGCTCCTTGGT
>NW_005204300.1:0-201 GCF_000412655.1 Myotis brandtii
GTGAGATTTTAATCACACAGGTCCTTAAAAGCAGAGACCTTCTATGGCTGTCGCAGCAGAAAAATAAGGCAAAAGGGGAAGGTAGAATGATTGGCAAGGAGATCTGGATTTTGAGAGTGTGCAGCCGTATTGAAGGTGGGGAGGGCCATGGGAGAAGGAAAGTGGGTGACTGCTAGAAGCAGAAGTAACCTCTGCCAGGAA
>NW_005204301.1:0-201 GCF_000412655.1 Myotis brandtii
CCCTTCAGTCCGAAGGCCAATGCTCTATCCACTGGGCCAAACCGGCCAGGGCAGAGTTGCTTTCTTTAATGTGTTGGTAAGGTTTTGCTATGAGGGAGCTACTGAACTTAACTCCTTAACCAAAGGGGGGATGTTTTCTCTTTTTTTCCTTGTCTTATTTTTTTCCACTTTTTGTTGTTGTTAATCCTCATCTGAGGATAT
>NW_005204302.1:0-201 GCF_000412655.1 Myotis brandtii
CCCGGACCACCCGCCCGCCCGCTCGCTCCTTCCTTCCGTCGTTCACTCACACGTCCATCCACGCGCTCAGTCGTCCGTCCACGCATCCATTCACTCACGTGCTCACGCATTCATTCATTCACTCACGCATCCACTCGCTCAGACATTCATTCATCCATTCGCTCCTTCGTTCACACGGACCCACGCGCCCCCGGCGCACGC
>NW_005204303.1:0-201 GCF_000412655.1 Myotis brandtii
TTCTTAAGAAAAATTATCTCAAATTTGGAAATAAGTTTGAAAATAAGAGACATACTTTTTAAATATCAGAAGGTAGTACTCATTAGCAGGCCCAACAAAATATTGTTTATTTCTAGAAGAATAAACTTGGGTATGATTTTGTAAATTACTACAGATGCTCCTCAACTTACACTGGCTAATGTCCTGATAAACCAATCAGAA
>NW_005204304.1:0-201 GCF_000412655.1 Myotis brandtii
ATTATGGGAGTACAAGTGGTAATATCTTCTTAAAGTTTTTAAAAAAATCCTTTTTGGTTTTATCGCAATATCTAGTGTACATTATCATAATATTATTAAACCCCTTTAGCATTCTGAATATTAAAACACTCAATGTTGCATTAGGAAGCATCTGCATATGCTGCCTATAGCTACCATCAATAAACTCTGTTCAGTTCAGGA
>NW_005204305.1:0-201 GCF_000412655.1 Myotis brandtii
ATAGGGGGCAGGGCCAGCCAGTCAACCTCCCATAGTCCCTCCCCCAGCCGGCCCCACTCCCTATGGGCCCCCACCACCTTGATTGGCCCACAGCCCCTCCCCCAGGCCACTGGCCCCGATCTTCACCCCTCACCCCATTCAGGGGCAGGGCTGGTCGGCCCACCACCCATAGCCCCTCCCCATGGCAAGCCCCACCCCCAA
>NW_005204306.1:0-201 GCF_000412655.1 Myotis brandtii
AACCCTCACCTCTGCCTCTCAGCCAGCCACTCTTCCTTCCCCAAGAGATCAGACAGTAGCCAAAGACTAATCCTGGAATTCAGGCTTTCGGATATCCCCTGATCTTGTCACCTTCGGCCACAGGGGAACTTTTTATGGTCTTGGCTTATAGTGCCAAGTCCGTAGGCAGCTTTCACCTTCAATGAAGGCATTTGGGTCTCA
>NW_005204307.1:0-201 GCF_000412655.1 Myotis brandtii
TTTTTTTTGCTCAAAATATTTTAAAGTGTCATTTTTAAGGCCCAATGACAGATGAAATGTTTGAAAGCTATTTGGAAGGATTGTAACAACAGAAGCAAAAGTTTGTAGTTCAGGTAGAATGAACATGGGTGTCAAAAAGGCATCTGTCAGGAGGAAAATTCTGAAGCCTGATAGTTCTCACTTCCAATTACAGCAGTAGAT
>NW_005204308.1:0-201 GCF_000412655.1 Myotis brandtii
GGCTTGGAGAGAGCTTGAGTTGGTACCCCAAACCAGCACCAGTGGGGTCACCCAGATCCTGGCCTCCTGAAGCCCCCTGTCCAGCTGTGGTCTCCAAGGCCCTGGCCTCCCAGAGCCCCCTGTCCAGCTGCTGTCACCCAGGCCCTGTCCTCCTGAGCCCTCGTCCAGCTGCGGTCATCCAGGCCCTGGCCTCCTGAGCCC
>NW_005204309.1:0-201 GCF_000412655.1 Myotis brandtii
ATTAACTCTGTGTGATCTATGTTATGCTATTAGATCCCATTTATAAACTGAGGCTCACAGACCCTACCTAAGGGATGAAGGTCACCGCTCAGGGATCTGTGTGTTTGGTCCACAAAGAAAAAAGCTCCTGCCTGGCCAGCGTGGCTCAGGGATTGGGCGTCGATCTATGAACCAGGAGGTCCCGGTTCGATTCCCAGTCAG
>NW_005204310.1:0-201 GCF_000412655.1 Myotis brandtii
ACTCAAATCTTCATAGTTTGTGTGAAAGTTGTATTTCTTAGTGCATATAAATAAGTTGATCTTTTTGGTATGTGAAAAAATAAAATAAAAGGAAAAAAATGTTTTTCTTAAATGGATAATATAATGAACCTTGACAGTGAAGTCAGATAATAACACGATGCTGGAAAAAGCAATTGTGAAGAGTTCTGAATAAATTATCAA
>NW_005204311.1:0-201 GCF_000412655.1 Myotis brandtii
CATAAAGGGAAAACAATTCAAATAGCAGCTAATTTCTTATCATAAATTATGGCTGCCAGTAGCACAACATGATTCAAGTTTTGAAAGAAAAATGTTATCAACCCAGAATTCTATATCCAGAAAAAAATATTCTTCAGGAATTAAATGGAAATCAAGACTTTTTATGTAAAATTTACCCTTTCCTTAATTTTTATCAATGTT
>NW_005204312.1:0-201 GCF_000412655.1 Myotis brandtii
GGTCCAAGATTATTTTGTTTTTCTTTCTTCTTTTTTTTTAATTATTCCTTTCTCTGTTCTCTCCTTACATTCACTCTCTATAATTCACTTCCTTTCCCCATACCCTCATTCTGTTTGAAAACAAGTCCAGACAATAGTCTGAGAATTCCCAGAGAAGGGAGAGTAAAGTAAAAGTTAGTATATGTTTTTGAATTATTTGAA
>NW_005204313.1:0-201 GCF_000412655.1 Myotis brandtii
AGATTTGCCAAAGTCCGAGATGGGGTGAGCCACCCAGTGCTTCTAGGGCAACTGTAAGCAGCTCCCACAGCTCGCACAGCCGGGCACCGGCAGGCTGGGCACCGTGGGGAAGAAGCCGGGTGGAGGGAGCCGGGTTGACCATCAGATTTCCCTGGGGAGGGACCAGAGGACACGTCCTACCCCAAGGCTGTGGCCCCTGAC
>NW_005204314.1:0-201 GCF_000412655.1 Myotis brandtii
TGATGGCCAAGTAGCCAGAGGGTAAAATGTGAAGACAAGGTAACAAGACCATCACCGTTGACATTATAGTTGCCTAAGATAATGGCAGACAGGAATGAAAAGTTGGATATATGCTCAGGAGCTCATGAAGGCTTGGGGGGAGGGGGAGGGAAAGAGCAGGGGATGGGAGCAAGGACCAGGGGGCTGCAGGACAGGGAGAGC
>NW_005204315.1:0-201 GCF_000412655.1 Myotis brandtii
CCCCTCTTCATGCCGCAGTCTTGAGCACAGTGCCTCTCAAACCTTTCTAGACAGGGACCCGTGCCTTGAAATCGGGGACCACGAAACAGAGGGGATGGAGCTAGGGGTCCCTGGCTCCCCTCCCGTCACCCCTGGGTCCTGGGGATGCGAGGGACTGAGGAACCTTTTGACATCATTGAGACTCAGAGGAAGAGCACCATC
>NW_005204316.1:0-201 GCF_000412655.1 Myotis brandtii
AAATTCTTTCTGCTTTATCTCAAAGCATTAATCCATAGGAAACACCTAACAAATATCTAGTAAGTTAAGTGATGATGATCACTAGCGTATTAATCGCGCACCGAATGGATGAAAAATGACATGGGCTGACTCGAGTAATATAGTAGAAAAGGTGAGGAGTAGACGTAGGGTGACAGATCTGGTTTATCATTCCTTTTCCCT
>NW_005204317.1:0-201 GCF_000412655.1 Myotis brandtii
AGCCGCGGGTCTGCTCCTATAGCTGTTCAGATTGCTAGATGGTGGGCTTTCTCCGTCCTGCCTCACCCAACCCTGTTGACTAATATTTAGGTTGAGTCGAGTCCGAGTTCCCGGTGGTGGAGCCTGAATCATCGTAATAGGAGCACCGGAGGGCAAAGGCTCTCTTTAACCCGAGTTCTCCAGCCTCTGGCTGTGTGACAA
>NW_005204318.1:0-201 GCF_000412655.1 Myotis brandtii
AAAGAAATAAATATCTAAATACCTTTAGATGGGCATGTGTTATCTACTTCTCAAATCCCCTCATTTCCTACTATCTGTCAGCAGGCCTACACTGAGATTCTTGGACCGGCACCTGTAGAGTCTGAATTCATGATGCTCTGCCAGGAGCAGTTCTGGGGCCATCGCCCTGCATTCTAAGCCTGGGCTCTTTAATGCACATGG
>NW_005204319.1:0-201 GCF_000412655.1 Myotis brandtii
TGAAGGCATTGAGACTAAAAAATTTAAGAAGAGACTACATCAGACATGGAGAAACTTCTAATGACTTGGATTGAAGACAAGATATAGAATTGCAGTTCTCTTAGCACCATTACAACCACAGCTAAGCAAAAACTTTGTTAGCGATATTAAAAGAAAAAGCTGGTCACAGTTAAAATGTTGAATATACTGCTAGCTCTGGGT
>NW_005204320.1:0-201 GCF_000412655.1 Myotis brandtii
TCCTGAGCGTTTTCTCTCGCAGGTGCACACGGGGGTGGGCGGTTCCCTCAGGAGCCGTCCCTCGTCTGCTCAGGCCCCTGCCTCTCACGGACACACAGGACCTCAGGGAGGTGCCCGGTCCGCCTGCCCCAGGACACGAGGCCACACAGGCCCCTCGAGCCTGGAGCCTGCTGTGGGCCCACGGGGGACCCGTCTCTCAGG
>NW_005204321.1:0-201 GCF_000412655.1 Myotis brandtii
AGGAACAGTGAATTCAATGTCCTGAATTAAATGTGTGTTTGGATTACTTTTAATTAGTAAGGAGGCCAATGTGGATGGAGCTCAGTGAAAAGTTAACAGGAAATTATATTGGAAAAGTAGATGGGAGTCATATATCTTGTATTGCTTGTAGGCAAAAATAAAACTTTTGAATTGCATCATGAATGATGGGTTTTGAGCAAA
>NW_005204322.1:0-201 GCF_000412655.1 Myotis brandtii
GTGAAATGTGTGTATAGATTCCTAATTTACAAAAGAGAGGAAATAAGAACATGTAATATATACAGTGAGTTACTAGGAAAACTTGTACAATTGCTGTAGAACACCATCCATATTGGGAACTCTGAATAATTTGAACTAGTAGCCAATACCTGTTTTAAACTTACATTCTTCATGCAGTCCTAACTTGGGCTTCTTGTTTCA
>NW_005204323.1:0-201 GCF_000412655.1 Myotis brandtii
AAGTGGCCCACCAAATGCTGACCACTGCTAGATAAATAATCCAAAGATAGTTCTGTGCAGGCCGCCGCACGTCCAAAGTCGCTGGCATGCACGTGCCCTGTCCTTCTTTGATGTTTTGCTGATGCCCAGGCGAGACCACTCAGCTTGTCCTTCATTACTGACCATCCGAGAAGCCATCATGAGGCTCCAGATAGGAAGCCT
>NW_005204324.1:0-201 GCF_000412655.1 Myotis brandtii
AAGTGGCCCACCAAATGCTGACCACTGCTAGATAAATCATCCAAAAATAGTTCTGTGCAGGCCGCTGCACGTCCAAAGTCGCTGGCATGCACGTGGCCTGTCCTTCTTTGATGTTTTGCTGACGCCCAGGCGAGACCACTCAGCTTGTCTTTCATTACTGACCTTCCGAGAAGCCATCATGAGGCTCCAGATAGGAAGCCT
>NW_005204325.1:0-201 GCF_000412655.1 Myotis brandtii
ACCTGCAACCCAGGTACATGTCCTTGACCAGGAATCGCACCCACCGCCCTTCGGGGCACAGGCTGGTGCTCTCACCATTGCACACACTGGCTCGGCAGCATGTTATTCTTGTGATATGCCAATTAGACCTCAATAAAGCTGGGGGGGCGTGTTATTCTTTGCTTCTAAAAGCCTCTTTCCCTTTCATCATTCCAACCCTCA
>NW_005204326.1:0-201 GCF_000412655.1 Myotis brandtii
TTATTTCCATTTCCCAAAGCAGAAAAGACGAGCACTCTAGCTAACTGATTACCAGGCCAAGAGAACATGCACAGTCAACATATCTGACCTGTCAGCAGTCTAATCAAATAAGAGGACTTGTACCACATCCGGAGGGTCAAGCCCGCCGGGGGTGGGATGATCTGCTTTCAGAGGCCGACTTTTTTTTTTTTTTTTCTGCAG
>NW_005204327.1:0-201 GCF_000412655.1 Myotis brandtii
TAAATAGTTGCTTTCACTTGGGAGTGTCTACTCTGTAGCTCCCAACTCTTAATAGGAATGGAACTGAATGAGGACTGAGCAAAAGTCTTCTCCACTCATTAATTCTGAGGTCCCAAGGAGGAAGGGGCATCCTTGTGATTGGACAAGGTGCTGCTCAGTTTGCTGTTTTAGAGCTGCCTCAAGAATAATGTCTTTTTACCT
>NW_005204328.1:0-201 GCF_000412655.1 Myotis brandtii
ATAAATCCCACTTGGTCATGGTGTATGATTTTTTTTAATGCATTGCTGGATCTGATTTGCTAATACATTGTTGAGAATTTTACCATTTATGTTCATCATATGTAATTATCTTTGTAGTGTCTTTATCTGTTTTTGGGATTAAAGTAATACTGGTTTGATAGAAGGAGCTTGAAAGTGTTCCTTCCTCTTGAATTTTTTGAA
>NW_005204329.1:0-201 GCF_000412655.1 Myotis brandtii
GCGGGGCCTCTCACAGCCCGCCTGGCCCTCAGGCTCCAGAGAGAAGTGGCCCTCGACCCGGACCCGCCATCTTCCGGGTCAGAAGGGCTGAGGCGGAGGCAGGCCCAGCCCTCAGGGCAGAGGAGCGCAGCCCAGGAGGAGCCGGTGCCAGCAGGACCCGCCAAGGCCCTGAGTTCCTTTTCCTTCCTCTTTCCCTGGTGA
>NW_005204330.1:0-201 GCF_000412655.1 Myotis brandtii
TAATTATGTGTAGCAAAGAGGGGAGAATTCAGACCAGATAACTTATATGAAAACTAACACAGGGACTGGCTTATGAGGGAAAAAAATATTTTCTCTCTCTTATTCCTTCCCAGAGACTTTACTATGTGGCGAGAGAATATGTCAATGGAAACAGAGTAATGCCAAACTGTTGTGATAGCTCTGTGGGACTCAAGCTCAATG
>NW_005204331.1:0-201 GCF_000412655.1 Myotis brandtii
GCAAACAGAATCCCCCAAATTCTCTAGAAAACTACCTTTGAAGCGAGATGCTGGGTTGTAGCCTGGGAAACCTGACCTCAAGGAGTTCCATCTTTCTGGTTAAGGGCTTGCAGCCTATGGAATATGACTGCCTGGCTCAGTCTCATGCTAGCTATGACTTTAGACAAGGTACTCATGCTTTCTGTATCTGCTTCCCAGTCT
>NW_005204332.1:0-201 GCF_000412655.1 Myotis brandtii
TTTTTTTTGTGAAGAAGAGTGGTGGAGTAGAAAACTTTGGGAAAATAATGGCTGAAATATCCTTAATTTATTAAAGGTAAACATACAAATTCAAGGAGTTTCAGTAAAACTCAGGTAAGATAAATATGGAACATGTACATACTCACCTCTTAAAAGCAGTGAAATAAAACAGCTGAATAAAACAAAAATTCCTACAACTTT
>NW_005204333.1:0-201 GCF_000412655.1 Myotis brandtii
GCTATGCTCCAAATCCCTTTCCACAGTATTCATGATCACACAAACTCACTGCTGGTACCACACAGCCTTGGAGAAACGAATTAGAAAGCCCTAATGCTTCAGCCCCACCTATGAGGAGGCTCTAACCTGCGTGCCAGGGACAGTGCCAGTGTCCTGTCCCCCTGGCTGAGCCCACACACCCAGTGCCCGCTGAGCTGTGGG
>NW_005204334.1:0-201 GCF_000412655.1 Myotis brandtii
GTGAGCACAACCCCCTTGGCTTCTATACGGGTCTCAAGTGGTAATTATTCCAGGAGCGGGAGAGGGAGTGGATTCTGTGTCCTGGTGACACTGGAGGACACCAGCTGCGCTGTTGCTATGCACCAGCCTCACCCCCTTAACGGGATGTCAGAAGCCTAATTACGCCTCCTTTCACAGAAGAGGGAGGCACTTGCCTGGGTT
>NW_005204335.1:0-201 GCF_000412655.1 Myotis brandtii
AGTGGGCACGGGAATAAGGGGGTGAAGCCGGGTGAACTCGCTGGAGGGGCCACGTGAGGGTTGAAGGGAGGTGGTCAGGAGGCCCCAGAAGCAGAGAGGCTCGGACTGACTTGTTTGGTGTGCGCAACAGAAAATAGTTCGCTTTCGGAGAACAAGAAAAACAGATTTATTTGCGTGACGCTTATTCATTTGTGCAGTTAT
>NW_005204336.1:0-201 GCF_000412655.1 Myotis brandtii
TGTTGAACAGAAAGAGAAGCTTTTTAATGAAGGTGAACTTGAACGTTTAAGATGACTTTACAGGTATGTTCTGGTAAGAGCAGTGTCAATGGCTAACCCACAGGCCCTGTTAAAGGGCCTGAACCTGTCACCTCCCGGCCACTCGTCACGGCCACTATAGAGGGTGAGAATCAGAGACATTCTGCCAAATATCAGGGCGGA
>NW_005204337.1:0-201 GCF_000412655.1 Myotis brandtii
GTGTGTGTGTGTACCTCTCTCTCATTCCCACAGTCTCTAACATGCACATGTGCTCGTTTCTACCTTTTAGCTATTATGAATAATGCTGAATAATGGAATTGCTGGATCCTATGGTAAGTATATATTTATTTGAATTACTGCTATCCATCTGTTTTCCTAAGTGATTGCACCATATTGCATTCTCAAAGCTGTGCATGGGGG
>NW_005204338.1:0-201 GCF_000412655.1 Myotis brandtii
CCCGTAGGGGGCAGGTGGCATTTACTGAGGCAGCCAGAAGGCTGAAGAGACGGATATTGAGGCAGCGAGTTCGCTGTAGTCCGCCGTCCATGTGACCTGGAGTCCGCTATGAGTGCGGCATTCCCTTCGGTGGCGGCCGCCATTAGTGAGGCAGGCCGCGGCCTGGAAGCCGCCATTCCTGAGGCAGGAAGTCCGTACAGC
>NW_005204339.1:0-201 GCF_000412655.1 Myotis brandtii
TCTTAGAGTTTTGCCACCAATTTACATAACAATGTTAATTAAAATAAAATAAAAAACTTCTGGATACTGATCTTATTAGAAAAAATGTATAAGTCATTACTATTGGTTTGTATCTTAAAAAGTTTCAATATCAACATAAATTCACTTACCTGTTTAGCTAGTTTATATGATTTTTTTTTTCTTGGAGCTTCAAATTTAGCT
>NW_005204340.1:0-201 GCF_000412655.1 Myotis brandtii
GTCCTATCCCACCCCCTTTTTGTTTTAGGTAAAGAAATTAAGACCCATTCATATGCTCTTGTGTAAGATCCCCACAGCTCATCAGTGGCAGTCAAGAACAGAATTCTTATCTATGAGCTTGTTCCTTTGAGGATGCCCCCCAACACATCTTTGATTGCACCCCTTTTTCTGCTGACTTTACTTAATTAAGAATGACATTAG
>NW_005204341.1:0-201 GCF_000412655.1 Myotis brandtii
TGGCTCACAAAGCCCCAGCATCCCTTTCCCAAACCCCGTTTGCTCTCCAAGGAACCTTGACGCTCCCACTGCCTGGAACCGAGGATTCTCCTAGAAGCACTCCAAGTGCGAGAAAAGGTTTCTGTTCGTTCGTTCGTTCATTCATTCCCCCCTCCCCCACCTCTCTGTCTCCTCTATCTGCTCAGTGAGCTGGGAATGTTT
>NW_005204342.1:0-201 GCF_000412655.1 Myotis brandtii
CACGTGAGCTTAGAATGTACTGGGGAAAATAGTACAATCAAAAATTATTCATTAAAATTGTCCTTTCTGGTGTGGTTCAGTGGTCAGAGCTTTGGCCCAAGGACCAAAAGGTCTGGGGTTCCGTTCCTGGTCAAGGGTGTGTACCTGGGTGGCAGGTGCCAGCCCCATCCCAGTCAAGACTTGTACAGGACACAAGCAATC
>NW_005204343.1:0-201 GCF_000412655.1 Myotis brandtii
GGGCTGTGGGGGGTGGGCTGCATGGGAGAGGAGGCTGCCCCCAGTCAGGGGTGGGATGCTGGACGCTCCCCTTGGACTTGTCCCCGGGGCCGGGGAAGGACAAACAGGACTCCTCCGGCCAGGACCGGAGGGGCCACGCCCGTCTCAGGTCCCAGCGACAGGAACCGCTCAGGAAAGAGGCCTGGGCCCCCGGCTCGCGCT
>NW_005204344.1:0-201 GCF_000412655.1 Myotis brandtii
GGCAAGCCTTGAGTTCCAGAGCTGCCAGCAGAGTGCCCGAGAAGGCCTGGCCCATGGATGCTCTGAGCTGCGGTCCAGGGAGCCCTACGGCCCGAAGTGCAAAGCAACCCCTGCTCACTGTTTCATTTGTTCAGAAAGTTACAGCCGGAAGCGACTCTGCAACTTTGCAGAAGCTCCCCTCCCCAGAATGAATGCTTCCCG
>NW_005204345.1:0-201 GCF_000412655.1 Myotis brandtii
ACACACACACACACACACACACACACACACGGAGCTTCTCTCAGCCTAGCTACCTATGTGGTTAGGAGCTCAGGAGCCCTACTTAAATCTGGCTCCTCCCTGCCCTTTTGCCCTAGTACCAAGCGGCACCTGAGATACAGATGAAAGTCTGGTACCTGGCCATTTGCATCCAGACCAAATGTTGTAGTCTCTTTGCTTCTC
>NW_005204346.1:0-201 GCF_000412655.1 Myotis brandtii
TAAAAAAATTTTAATCACCTCATGTGAATTTTTGCATGTGTAACAAAACAAATAAAAACCAAACCTTGTTAATATGCAGAACCTAGGACCAACCACTAGCTGAGGGTTCAACCCCAGCCCATGGTTCAAATTGTTACACCAAAAACTTACAAAGGTAGACTTTGGGGGGTTACTTATCAATAACTGAAAACACAAATATTA
>NW_005204347.1:0-201 GCF_000412655.1 Myotis brandtii
CCTTGACTAGGAAAAGCTAACAGTATTGCATATTAATGTGCCATCTGACCAAGAAAAAGAAAAAGAAAAAAAATATGAAATAAACCCTATGGATTATTAATTGGGAGGTGGGGACAGAATCCTGATCGGAGAGGAACATAGGCAATCGATGCAAAAAAAAAACACCCTGCCTTTAATTTCCTTTTTTATTTCTTTTTATTC
>NW_005204348.1:0-201 GCF_000412655.1 Myotis brandtii
ATTTTTTGGGCATAAAACTTAGTAATCATTTAAATTCAGGATGTTAATGGTGATGCTATATTCTAGCACTACACTATGTTCTGTTTGAGTTCTTTTCAGACGAAGCCTTCTCACGGAAACTGCCCTCGCAATATATAGAAGTAGTTAACATGGAGGATCAGACATGAGGACGTACTGAATTGTGAACCACACAAATTTCTG
>NW_005204349.1:0-201 GCF_000412655.1 Myotis brandtii
GAGTTCACACTGGAGAAAAGCGGTCTGAGTGTACAGGTTGTGGAAAGTCCTTCAGTCATAGTTCCAACCTCATTCGACATCAGATAACTCACACTGGTGAAAAGCCTTATGAGTGTAGTGTATGTGGGAAATCTTTTACCCGCAATATTTCCCTTCTTATCCAAAAGAGAGTTCACACTGGAGAAAACCCTTATGGGTGTA
>NW_005204350.1:0-201 GCF_000412655.1 Myotis brandtii
ACCCCCAACTGCCCCCCATGCTGACCTGGTCACCCCTCACTAACCCCCTCTGCTGGCCTGGTCGCCCCTCACTCTCCCCCACCAGCCTGGTCACTCCCAACTGCCCGCCCTGCTGGCCTGTTCGCCCCGAACTGCCCCCCACCAGCTTGGTCGCCCCTTACGGTCCCCCCTGCCAGCCTAGTTGCCCCACACAGCCTGCTG
>NW_005204351.1:0-201 GCF_000412655.1 Myotis brandtii
GCTTGGTGGGGCCTGGGGCTGAGGCAGCCTCTCCCGAGTGTGCCCCCCCTAAGCCTGCGTGCCTTTTGGGCGCTTGTCCCTCTCTGGCCCGTGCCCCCCTCGGGGCCTTGCTCTCCTGCGGGCACCCCTCAGGGCCTTGCGCCTCCCTGGTCCGTACACCCTCAGTGCTTGTCCCTTTCCGGCCCATGCACCCCTTAGGGC
>NW_005204352.1:0-201 GCF_000412655.1 Myotis brandtii
TGATCTAGCAGTTACCACCGTTTAGAAGAGAAGGCTCTGGAGTACAGAAGCGAGGCTATGAGATTCTGGGAAGTGGTTGTGTGAAATCTGTGTGAGAGAGAATAGAGAGGCTCTTTTTTGAGTAACAGTTTCAGGCTAAGTTTGGGGGATAAAGTTGAGAATAACCTTAGGATGAAAAAACTCTATTTTTTTTTTTTTTTT
>NW_005204353.1:0-201 GCF_000412655.1 Myotis brandtii
ACAGAAGTGTCACCACATAGCTCAGGGCCTGGAGACGGAGCACCCGTGCTGCCGCGCGGACCTGCCACTCCCTCGGCCTTCCCTGTCGTCAGGAGGGTTCTCCGACGGCCTTTCTGACTGGCCTGGTCACCAGCCTCTGTGATGCTGCTGGAGCTTCCCCGTTGTTATGTTTTATTTTTTAAATGTTTTAAAATTGATTTT
>NW_005204354.1:0-201 GCF_000412655.1 Myotis brandtii
CCACAACAAGGCAGGGATGTTTCTCTGGAAGGATGGCACCAGCAGTCTCGAGAATAAATTACAGGCTGGGAATAGCAATAAGACATTAGCTATCTCAGCGATACAAAATACTCAGAAGTTTGTAAGATTGCGTCCAGATAAACAAACATTGAGAGGAATTAGCTCTTTTTTCCAGTGTGTGTGTGTGTGTGTGTGTGTGTG
>NW_005204355.1:0-201 GCF_000412655.1 Myotis brandtii
TCATCTTATTAGTGGTTATAATATTAATATTGTAATATCAGTATCGTAATTCCAATGGTGGTTTCTTTGAGAGAAAAATAAATAGGACAAATAAAGGAAAGAAGGTAAATGGTAGAAATTTTTTAATAAATAGGACAAATAAAGGAAAGAAGGTAAAATGGTAAAAATTTTTTAAATTCTAATTTTTAAATAATATGCAAG
>NW_005204356.1:0-201 GCF_000412655.1 Myotis brandtii
CCGCCCTGGCTGACCCACGGCCTCTGCTCTGCCTTCCAGAACATGCCCAACGTCCGCGACCACGACGCCTCGGTCTACCTCCGCCTCCAGGGGGACGCCCTGTCCGTGGGCGGCTATGAGCCCAACCCCATCTTCTGGGAGGAGGTGCGAATCGGAGGGAATGGGGGGGTGGGGTGGGGCTGTGTCTCCGCGTGGAGAAGC
>NW_005204357.1:0-201 GCF_000412655.1 Myotis brandtii
GGCCATCCTGGGCGGCCTAGCATGTTACTTACTGCCTAGTGTAGTGAAGGTCCCTGTGAGGAAGGCAGAGTTCATGGTCAGGGCCTGGCACATAGTAGGTGCTCCGGAAACATTCTCCAGACACACGGCTGAAGTGGGGACATTCGGACCCAGCTGGGCCAGGGATGAGACATTTGAGGAACCTCTGAGTGGATAAAGGCA
>NW_005204358.1:0-201 GCF_000412655.1 Myotis brandtii
AACCCTCATTGGATTGTGATCAGTATTATTTTTTTTTAAAAAAATTATATTATATCTAATTTTTTTCTTTTTTAATTGCTTAAAATATTACAAAGCGTAGTATATTTGTCTCTCTCTCTCTCTTTTTTTTATCAGTATTCTTTGAATCTATATGACAATTTGGGAAGAATTGACAACTTAGCAAATGTTAAGTTTTCCAAT
>NW_005204359.1:0-201 GCF_000412655.1 Myotis brandtii
TTTGCTTTCTTTCTTAGATCCCAAGAGATGACCCTAAGACATTTAGACCTTGGTCTATCCCTATAGCATAGCACTGCTGTCATTTTTCTAAAAGGTAAGATCAATAAGCTGGAAGATAATTACTCAGAAAAACTGATTCAGTCCTTTGTGTTCTATGGAAATTTATGATGACACAAGTGTGTAAGTCCAGTTTCTTTTTTT
>NW_005204360.1:0-201 GCF_000412655.1 Myotis brandtii
TCACTCACTCGCTCCCCCATGCAAGGACCAGCGGGACGTGCAAAGATGACTGAGGTGGCCCCATGCCTGCAGCCCACCTGTGCCCCCATCATTGTGCCACCTGCCGTGGCCCACACAGCCCCCCTGTTCTAGCACAGCCCATCGCGAGAGAGGGGCGCAGTGCGGAGTGGAGGGACCTGCCAGGTAAGAGGAGACCAGGAG
>NW_005204361.1:0-201 GCF_000412655.1 Myotis brandtii
GGGGGCACTTTGCCGACGTGAGGCCAACGTGAAAGAAGAAACTGATGAACACCAGGGTTAAAGGTCAGAGGGAAACTGGCTCAGAATTACTCAGAGTCTTGATTGGCAACCCCCGGGGGGGCCCCCTTGAATGAGCTCATCTGGCTGAACCCACGCGGTATGTACTCCCGTCCTGGGCCTGAGGCCTGTGGGATTTAAATC
>NW_005204362.1:0-201 GCF_000412655.1 Myotis brandtii
GTTGATATCAGACTAGAATAGAGCAGGCCCTTAGTCTGTTATGACTGGGCCTGGAAGAGGAGAATGCCACAGGAAGAGGGATGACCACGTGATGACAGGCATCTACAAGCAGAACAACAGCAAAGATGATGGATCAACACCAGAAGCTGAGAAGCAAGGAAGGGTTGTACAGAGTTTCAGAGAGAGCATGGCCCAGTAAAC
>NW_005204363.1:0-201 GCF_000412655.1 Myotis brandtii
CTCCCTGCCAAGGGTTATCAGATGCCCACCCACCCCATTTGGCCCCACCCCAGTTGGCCCCTTACCCTGACTCAGCAGAAAACTGCCTCTGTGCTCTTTTTTTTTTTTTAGGGGAATCTGAGCACAGCTGTGTGAGGTGCTGGCATGGATACAGGTGCCCACCCCCCACCCTCTCCCCCATTGGCTCAGGCTGGTGCAAGG
>NW_005204364.1:0-201 GCF_000412655.1 Myotis brandtii
GGGGGTGCTGGACACAGAAAAACTGAAGAACTAGAGTTCTGACAAGCACATGTGTACATGCCATGTAACATAGCTGTACACAGTTTACAGAAGGAGCTAAGACCTCCCTGTCGCCTCTTTGGCAGTAGGTCAGGCCATTTCAACTTCTGACGCATGGACACTCTCATCGGGAGGACGGCTGTCCTGTGTGGTGGGGACAGG
>NW_005204365.1:0-201 GCF_000412655.1 Myotis brandtii
GGTGCACCCCTCTCCCCCTCATAGTCTCTGCCAACTGCGGACATACAGACAAGAAGGGGCCTGTGGGTGGTTGTGCCAAGACAGCTGTGGACGGTCACGGTGCTGTCCCCGGTTCTGACTGGCGCTGATCACTGGAACTTTGCACCTTCGTTCTGTGGGTTTTGGGGGTGCCCAAACTGTGCCAGGCCCCGTGACAGTGAC
>NW_005204366.1:0-201 GCF_000412655.1 Myotis brandtii
GGGAACATATGCCATTGTGAGTTTGGGGAAGGAATTCATAGGGTTCCTGCCAACCTGGCTTCCACAGAAGTGTCTAGGGTAAATCTTGAGTGTTTGCACACCTACTGTGAGCTATAGAAACACATTATCTAGAATTTTAATACTTTTGGAGCTTTTCTGAGCTAGTTTGAGGGACTTCCAAGCAAATTTCCAGATTCTAGG
>NW_005204367.1:0-201 GCF_000412655.1 Myotis brandtii
AGGGTTTTCAAAAGTCTAAAGGTAAAAAACAAAAGAATAAACGTTGTCAAGAACAAACGCTGGACCCATCGATTCAGACCCTGTTGCCAGAGGATTCCCTGCCTCTGAGCACACACTAGGGCTGGGCTGAAGAATCCCTGGGTTTCACTCATGATAAAGTAAGACCCCTGGAGATCCCACATTTCAGGAGGAAACTTGACT
>NW_005204368.1:0-201 GCF_000412655.1 Myotis brandtii
CTATAAAATTGCCTTCTCAAAAAGTTACAAAATACGAGTTTGATAAAGAAAAAACTGGGAACCCAGAAACATTTGTTACTGCATAGTTATGTTTTGTCATTAACATCAGTATCATTTTGAATCATTTAGTTGCTTTAAAAATGATTAAATAATTCTAGTATTTTAAATTATACTATTGAGACAAAAAATGGCTAAAAAACT
>NW_005204369.1:0-201 GCF_000412655.1 Myotis brandtii
CTCAGAGCCCTGGGTGAGAAAGTGTCCACAAAGGAAGAAAAGCGCAAAGAATTCACGGGTGAAAAGCACGCCTTCTGTTATAAAAAATCCGCAGCCACGTGAGCCACAGGGTCCTGTTGTCAGGTGGTCACTGTGGGGGCTGAGGCGACACAGATATGAATGTTGTCCTTCCCTCCACACTGGGCTCATCTAAGCGTATTG
>NW_005204370.1:0-201 GCF_000412655.1 Myotis brandtii
TCGGGCCAGAGTGGGGTCCCCCTTGTCTGGTAAGGGCAGTGGGGACTAGTGGAGGGGATTGTAGCCCAGAGTGGAGAGTCCTGAGAAAGGAGGTGGCCGGGTGAGCTCTAGAGCAGTTGGTTTCCATATGACAGATGCTGGCAGGAGAGTCCATCCCTGACCCGGAACCACTGCCCGGGGAAGGGAGGGGCAGTCTCCCCA
>NW_005204371.1:0-201 GCF_000412655.1 Myotis brandtii
AAGACCAGAAACTGGTCAGAACATGAAAGAACCATGTACAAATGAAAGGGCATGAGCTAGAGAAGTTGACTTATCTAAGTGAGCAAAACCACATGTTTTTTTATGTGTTTGTTTTATTTTAATCAGAAGATAGAGTGGTTTTGAACACACCTGTTAATCTTTTCCTCATCAGTGACTAAGATATGGTCAACCTCCTTTACA
>NW_005204372.1:0-201 GCF_000412655.1 Myotis brandtii
GTAATACTGAATTTCAGAGATTAAACACTAGCTTGTCCAAACTCACACAGCTATTCCAAGACCTTCTCACTTCAGATTCTATGATTTCTGCACTACGTTCCATCTGATGACTTATAAAAAATTCCCAGGAGAGCATGGGGCAGAGAAAAGAACATTGATTTTGTAATTAAGCAGACCTAGCCTAAATTCTAATCTTAATAC
>NW_005204373.1:0-201 GCF_000412655.1 Myotis brandtii
AGAAACAAGCTCCTACCCTCTGGAGCTTTCTTGCAGTCGGAGGAACAGCCAATTAATTAAGACGTGAAAAGTGAACCTGTACACATGATCTGTCATTGTTAATTGCTGTGGAGAAAATAAAGCAGGGATGGAGATTCCGAAGGATGGCTACACTTTTTAGAAATGGTGTCTGGAACAGCTTCTCTGAGGAAGTGGCATTTG
>NW_005204374.1:0-201 GCF_000412655.1 Myotis brandtii
TAGTCAGACCATTTCTGTCTTTAATTGTCATGTTTAACCCTCTTGTATTTAAGGTAGCAAGTGGCATATTGGGGTTTAACTCTGCTGTCTGCTCTTTGTTCCATCTGCTGTTTCCTTTTCCTCTTTCCACCATTAAAAAAATCAAGCAAAGGGAGGACCAACATTTCTTCCATCATAATTGGGGGTTTTAACACTTCTTCC
>NW_005204375.1:0-201 GCF_000412655.1 Myotis brandtii
GCATCTACTGTTCTTCCTTCTCCAGAAAAATGTGTTGCATCTATAATAATAAAACATAATATGCTAATTATACCAGACCTCCTTCTGGACGACCTTTTGGACAAAGCCAGGGCTGTGAGGGAAACCCGGGTCTCAGGTGTCTGCCAGTGGCCAGAGGGAAGCCCGGGTCCTGGTGCTGGCAGCCGGAGGGAAGCCTGGGTC
>NW_005204376.1:0-201 GCF_000412655.1 Myotis brandtii
GGGGCGTGAGGACAGCTGAGGGGACACGGAGCCCGGCCCTCCTGGGCACCGTCACACGCTGACACCCGTGCACGCGGGGCACATGTGACCACAGACGTGGGGAGGACACCGTTCTCTGGACCCAAAGCACCCGCCCCGCCTCCCAATTTTCCACTGAATCGGCAGGTGGCCAAAGCACTCCGTGCCCAGCAGTGTGCGCGG
>NW_005204377.1:0-201 GCF_000412655.1 Myotis brandtii
GGGGACTCTCTGTGTTTCTTGTGTGTCCTTTTCCTCCGTTGGGTATAGGAAGTTTTCGGTTTACTATTTTTTCAAAAAGGTTTTCCATACCTTGCTCTCAGTCTTCTCCTTCTAGACCCCTATGATGTAGATGCTATTACGCTTCATGTAGTCCCAAAGTTCTAATGAACTATCCTCTTTCTTTAAATTACTTTTTCTTTT
>NW_005204378.1:0-201 GCF_000412655.1 Myotis brandtii
TCGGCTTCCCCCAAGTGGGACACAGGCCCTGTTACCACGCAGCCAGTGCTTCCAAGACCCCATGGTGCAAAATGCGACTCACAGCCCAGCCCAGCCTGGAAAGAGTCGCTGTGGGCTCCAGGTAATGATGCCGTGTAGCAATGCCCAGCTTCCTCTCCCTAGCGCTAGCCTCCTTGCAGTTTCTTCAGCCCAGGAACCCAA
>NW_005204379.1:0-201 GCF_000412655.1 Myotis brandtii
TTAGGAAGGTTGAGAACCACTGGTCTAATCAGATGATGATCTCCATACCTAAAAATGGTTTGGAGGAAAAATGAAATAAATGTATGCAAAAACACCTAACCCACTCTGGCACGCTAGTTAGGTAAGCAACGTGTGGCTAGGGAACAATGAATCTTCTGGTGCGCAGACCACAGGCCTGACATGTCATGACTCTATGGTATT
>NW_005204380.1:0-201 GCF_000412655.1 Myotis brandtii
GTCAGAAATGGGATTTTAACACAAGTCTCTGAATCCACAGTCCAAGTTTTGGGAATAGAGCATGAATTACTGGGCACACTACTGTTGACTATTTTCCTACAACATACAGTTGATGGTACCTCTGCTGCCTATCTTCTGGGCTTGTGAGAATCCAGTGGCACTTTGATTTGAGGTGTTGTAGTTTCTCTCTTCCTGTCTCCC
>NW_005204381.1:0-201 GCF_000412655.1 Myotis brandtii
GAGCTGCTGGATTGGTCAACACGTGGAGACTTGGGGGCAGTGGTGTGCTCAGAGAGGGCACAGTAGCCCCTCCCACATACCTGCCGGGTGCGTCTCTCCCCGCTGGCTGTTCCTGAGTTCTAGTCCCTTATAATAAACCAGTAAGCTAGTACGAATTTCCCTGAGCTCTGTGAGGTGCCCTAGCAAGTTAACTGCATGCAA
>NW_005204382.1:0-201 GCF_000412655.1 Myotis brandtii
GAAGCTGCCTGGAGGCCCAGGCTGGGCCTTACACCACGGGGCCTGCCAGCCACATCTCCCCACGGGCCTGGCGGAGGCCCACCATCGAGTCCCACCGCGTGGCCATCTCGGATGCAGAGGTTGGTGGGTGGGGCAGAGCTAGGGGGTGCTCATGAGCTTTTCCATCAGTGAAGACCCTTTCTCTTCCTAGCCCTGTGGTAG
>NW_005204383.1:0-201 GCF_000412655.1 Myotis brandtii
GGCACATGCTTTAGTGCACATGTACTTTTTAAAAAAATAATAATAATACATGTTT
Organism: Myotis brandtii; assembly: GCF_000412655.1. Taxonomy (NCBI): domain Eukaryota; kingdom Metazoa; phylum Chordata; class Mammalia; order Chiroptera; family Vespertilionidae; genus Myotis; species Myotis brandtii. Next base: position 56 of record NW_005204383.1, read on the forward strand.
TCTTTGGGGGTAGTTTGAGATTTACAGAAAAGTGGCAAGGTCTCATCTGTTTAGTTTCCCCCATTGTCAGCCCCGGCATCCTTTGCTGATGTTTCATTGGCCAGAGCAAGTCACATGCCCATGCCCAGCGGAGACTCCGCACGGCT
>NW_005204384.1:0-201 GCF_000412655.1 Myotis brandtii
CACTCTTTCCCTGCAAGGGTGGTGTTCCCTGGAACACTGGTGCGATGATGTCAGTGAAGGCCATGTGGGAAGCTGGAGCTCTCACCCACACCCAGCAATAAAGATACCTCTCCTGTACTCGAGTGTCTATTGGAGGCCAAATGGGGAACATGGACTTCCACCCCACCTGGCAGGAATGAGTCAGCAACAACCTTTTTCTTT
>NW_005204385.1:0-201 GCF_000412655.1 Myotis brandtii
TTATATGACTGATTATATTTAAAGATTCAAAATGGAATTTTTACCATACGACATTGTGTATTAAAAAGGTCTGGCAGGAGAAATCAAGATGGTGGCATAGGTAAACACCTAAAATTGTTGCCTCCCACAAACACTTCAAAAATACAACTAAAAGACAAACGGATATCATCCAGAACCAAAGGAAGGCTGGCTGAGTGGAAA
>NW_005204386.1:0-201 GCF_000412655.1 Myotis brandtii
GTTGCACTTCTTATATAATAGGGAAATTAAATGTAAAGACAAATGTTGGATATTTATAATTTTTGTTCTATAAATTGCCTATTAATCATCTTTGCCCCCTTTTAAAAAAACATTAGGGTGCTTATTTTTTTCTTATATGTGCTTATTGTAAAATAAAAGTTAATATTTTCTCACCTGTCCAGGTGGCTCAAGTTGGTTGGA
>NW_005204387.1:0-201 GCF_000412655.1 Myotis brandtii
CACCCTAGGGCTCTTCTTGGATTGTTTTTGCTCACATCCATCCCCCCAAACCCTCTTCCGAACCTGGCCCAGCCTTCAAGGCCATGTGCATGGTCTTGGAGGCATTAGCCTTCAAAGCCAGACTCACAAGCCACCTCTTTCCATGCTAAGCCTTCTGCAGCCCCCCCTGCCCCCAGCCTCAGCAACCCCTCTCTCTTCCTG
>NW_005204388.1:0-201 GCF_000412655.1 Myotis brandtii
CAAAAGAAAGACTAAGTTTTACAACTCTGCCAGCATCAGAGCACAAGGCTGTCCTGGGGTGTCCCAGTGCGGCCGCGCTCCCCTGCCCACGCCGCGGCCTGTGCTCCACTCCGCTTTGGAGAGCAATGGGAACGGAGCTGAAGGAAAGAAAAGGATCATGCTCCTTTCCTGCCTCCCTGTAGAAGACACAGCTGGGAGGGG
>NW_005204389.1:0-201 GCF_000412655.1 Myotis brandtii
TCTTATATATTTAGAATCATGACTCTACTCTCAAATACCCCAAAGCATAGAAAGCTCAGTCACCCCTTATTTCTCCTAGATGTTGGCCTGATGGGGACAGGAGCTGAAGTTTCATGCACATAATCCACTGTTGCTTTCCCTCTGAAGTAACTCTTTTTTTTTTAAGCCAGCCTTTATTTAGCTCTAGTATAGGGCACTGTG
>NW_005204390.1:0-201 GCF_000412655.1 Myotis brandtii
TAAACTATGGATTTTTCTAGACTAAGGGCTTGAGGATACTTGAGAAGTCCTTACGACAAACTCCAGGCATTGATTTTGAAATGTTTAGCAGGTTCTTGTACCATCAGGACTGTTGTAGTCAGAAGGACATCAGTTTCAGTAAGAATAAACGGAAACAGCTGGGTGAACGTTCCAGTAGCTTTTTCATCAACCTCCTGCTTT
>NW_005204391.1:0-201 GCF_000412655.1 Myotis brandtii
AGCCGCGGTTTGCCGACCACTGCTCTAGGCAAAGGGCATAATAGCACGTACAGAGGCCCAGAGGTGACACAGAGCTTGGAATTTGGAGAAATGCAAGAAGGCTAAATCATTGCAGAGTTCCAGGGGAGCACTAGTGAGGACAAGGCTGGAGCAGTGGGGGGACCAGGCCAGGCAGAGCTTGGGGGATCACGGTAAGAAGCC
>NW_005204392.1:0-201 GCF_000412655.1 Myotis brandtii
CCAAAGAAAGTGTGGCTTGAAGCCAATGCAGGGTCCTTTCTCAGCGCAAGGCGGGCTGCCTCAGGTGATACGATGGCCACGGTTCTCTCTCCTACTGCCTGTCGCAGTGTCTGGACCCCTGCATTAGGCATTCCTTTCATCGGGTATTTCTTTTTCCATCACCTAGTATTAGTACCAGGCAAGGAGATTCTGTTAACATAC
>NW_005204393.1:0-201 GCF_000412655.1 Myotis brandtii
CCCGCATTGCTCCGAGTGGGGTGGGAGGCCTCACTGTTATCTCCCCTTCCTCTTCCTCAAACCTCCCACTCTCCGAACATTGTGCCTAGGGCTCACATACAGAGTGTAGGCAGCACTGAAGCCAGCCAAGAGGAGCTGCCCTTCCTGCAGTTTTTAATGGCGGCGAACAAACGTGGTGGAGATTCTGGGGAGTTTTGACAC
>NW_005204394.1:0-201 GCF_000412655.1 Myotis brandtii
AGCCTGGGGACGCCTCTGACCACTGACCGGTTCCATACCGCCCAGTGGCCTTACTGGATCTCCCTGGGATTGCACTGCAGTGTGAGATGCTCCCTTACATTCCTCCTTCCCTCTCCCCTTCACTGGGGGGGTCAGACTTGCATCATGTTCCAACACCCTCCCACGCTAACTTCCCCGTTTCCTCTCCCACAGACATTGGCT
>NW_005204395.1:0-201 GCF_000412655.1 Myotis brandtii
AGAATACCTTGGACAACTCCAACCCTTAGAAACCATCTGAGTTCACTGTCTGCTGTATATAATCCAAACTCCTTATCAAGTTTTTATTTCTCATGCCTCCCTTAACATTGTCTACTTTCTTATACATATTGCTAAATAGTTTTCAAGAGGATATTAATTTAAATGGTGTCATTTTTACCATGGCCTTACCCACTTTGGTTG
>NW_005204396.1:0-201 GCF_000412655.1 Myotis brandtii
TACCTCAAGGCTAGAGTTAGCTATGAATTGATACATTCAAATACATGCTTAACTATGCTAATAAGCCTGAGGATGGGGTTTACTCAGTGGAAGTTTTATGATGTACTTTCTGCTCCAGTCTCAGCAGCAGGGTCTGAGTCATTAGTCCTGGTTGATGATGTTAAAAATAAGGCGAGCCCCCCAAGTCAGGGGTCCTGGTAG
>NW_005204397.1:0-201 GCF_000412655.1 Myotis brandtii
AAATACAGATCCCGTCTGTGGCTTCTTCGAGTCCAAGTCTGAGCGTTAAGAAACGGATTCATTCTCCCTCTCTGCTGTCTCAGGCGGGGAGGGGAGGCTCTGAAACCCTGGGGCATGACCTTGACCTTGTAAAGAGGAGGCAACAGCAGGACTGGTCCAAGGTCACACCGGTGACCTAGCCCCTCCCTATTCTGCTGACTT
>NW_005204398.1:0-201 GCF_000412655.1 Myotis brandtii
GGTCAGGGACGGAGCCCTGCACCCCAGGCTCACCAGCACCACGTCCTGACAGCGGAGCCGCGCCACCATTAACCTCCCACCTGCCCCTCCTGTGGTGCTGAGTCCCTGCAGCTCGGCTCCAGACAGTGCGCCTGTGGGACACGGAACCGAACCGCCTCACACAGCCAGGCCGGCAGGCGCCCATCCTCCTGCCTCCAAAGC
>NW_005204399.1:0-201 GCF_000412655.1 Myotis brandtii
TCTCCAATGTTATCTTCTAGGAGTTTTGTAGTTTTGCTTGTTACATTTGGGTCTGTGATTCGGTGTAAGGTCTGTGTCTAGGTTTACATTTTTTTGTTTGCATAAGAATTTCCAGTTTTTCCATTTGTTGAGAAGATTATCTTTGCTCTGTTGTATTGCTTTTGCTCCTTTGTCAAAGATCAGTTGAATATATTTATGTGG
>NW_005204400.1:0-201 GCF_000412655.1 Myotis brandtii
CAGGCAGCAAAGGACAGCTATGTCGAAGCTGCTCCTGCTGCTGTCCTGTGACCCTGGGGACAGGCTGGGCTCCCACTCAGCGGCCCAGGATGGCTGAGCACAGAGTCACAGAAAGATGGGGACTAGATGTCTGCTGCACCCCCCACATCCCTTCTGGCACCTCCGGGTCCCTTACTAGGGAAGATCTTTTCAAGGTGCCGT
>NW_005204401.1:0-201 GCF_000412655.1 Myotis brandtii
GGGCTTCTCCACCTTCCCCTGCTCCTGAGGGGTGATCTCCAGAGTCGCCGCTCACACCCACACCCCTGCTCGCACCCGCTGCCAGCGCCTGACGACGGTCCTGATCACCCCTGCGGGCTTCTCCACCTCTTCTTACTCCTGAGGGGAAATCCTGGCAGCAGCCGCCTCTTGCACCCACTGCTGGCGCTGTCAGTGGGTGCA
>NW_005204402.1:0-201 GCF_000412655.1 Myotis brandtii
AGATGTTTGACTTGGGGCTGAAGAAGTGAAAAAAAAAAAAAAGGAACAAGCAAAAGTAACCCCAAGGGAAAGAGTAAGAGAGGCCCTTTGGAGGGGGGGGGGGGGGAGGGAAGGTATAAATACAGTTTCTCCATTACCTTGATTCATGGTGGCTCTCCCCGGTAACCTGGCCATTCTGCTGCCAAAACAAACAGTTTACCT
>NW_005204403.1:0-201 GCF_000412655.1 Myotis brandtii
TTTTTTGGGGGGACAATGATGTGCATGTCATTTGCTTAGAGAGAATGCTCCTATAGGATAGAGCTGCTCGCAGCCACGCCCTCCGTGCAGGACACAATAACGAAAACCCGGGGTTGATCATCGGCTGCTTGCTGTAGAGTTGGCCAAGGCACCCCCACCCTCGGCTGGCCATGGTGTTGCACCGGCACCAGCTCAGGGCTG
>NW_005204404.1:0-201 GCF_000412655.1 Myotis brandtii
TCCTTAACTTCAAACTTGCCTTTGCTTATTTTCTCCCCTTCCCTCCCCACCCCTTTCTTTATTTTTAACTAGAGGCCTGGTGCACGAAATTCTTGCACTTGGGAGGGTGGGTCCCTCACCCTGGCCTGTGCCCTCTTACAGTCCAGGAGGGATGTCCAACTGACGGCTTAGTGGGCCTAAGCTGTCAGTCGGACATCCTTA
>NW_005204405.1:0-201 GCF_000412655.1 Myotis brandtii
ACATATGGACAAACACTGAAAGATGTTGGTTTTAGACAGGCCAGCTAGCATAACCGCAGACTCTGGTGAAAAAGACCAGTGAGACCTGGGTGTGAATGCTCGTGTTTCCACTTCCCATCTGTGTGCCTGTAGTTAAATCACATCACTTGAGAGGCAGTTTATAGTCATCTGCAAATTAGGGACGGTATGACGGTGTATCTA
>NW_005204406.1:0-201 GCF_000412655.1 Myotis brandtii
GACACCTGTCTTTCATAGTAGGTCTTTATTAAGTCCAATCTGTGGTGTGTTGTTATAGTAACACCAGCAAGCTCAGACAGATCTTGCTCCCTAGCAGTGAGGTGCTGCTGTAACAAATACCTAAGTATGTGGAGGTAGCTGGAAATGCTGAGGCATTTGTTAGAAAAAATGGCTGTCTCAGAAAGAAAAAAAAATGACTAT
>NW_005204407.1:0-201 GCF_000412655.1 Myotis brandtii
TCCTTCATTAGGGTTAGGGTTAGGGTTAGGGTTTGAGTTAGATGACCCCCAGGTAGGGATTGGGTTGGGGTTAGGGTTAGGGTCAGGGTTAGATGGCCCCAAGCTAGGGTAGGGTTAGGGTTAGGGTGAGATGTTAGGGTTAGGGTTAGGGTAAGGGTTAAGGTTAAATGGGCCACAGCTAGGGTTAAGGGTAGGGCTGGG
>NW_005204408.1:0-201 GCF_000412655.1 Myotis brandtii
ACATCACCAGCCCTTTCAAATACCCACAGGCACTTCCTCCTTCCAAATCCTAAAAACTCGTCTCTTGGCACCCCGATGCTGCCCTTGCCCTCTCCACACAAAGGAATTTCTTTTACACATGGAAAATCACATGAGGACAGCTCAATGCATCACTTGAAATCCAGGCCTGCCTGACACATGGGGGAGGAAGGACAAACCAAA
>NW_005204409.1:0-201 GCF_000412655.1 Myotis brandtii
AGTGGGCATGGGAGAAGGCCATAGGTAGCAAGCTGTTTTGAATAACCTTAAAGAAAATAAGTTACTGAAAGACAGAAACAGCCAGTAAGTTGTCAGCAGATATTTTCCCTTAGGTCTGTAAATATGTAATGTCATGCCACAGTAATTCTTCAGAAGTCGGTACTCCCACTAAGAATGCTGGGACTGTATTGTCTACACATT
>NW_005204410.1:0-201 GCF_000412655.1 Myotis brandtii
CATGTTTAAAATAAAATTGTGTAAATTTCTGCCATGTGTGCACACCCTTTAACTCCACCTTGAAAATGTTCTCTCTCTTTAAAATCACCATTGTGTTTAGTAATCTCAGAACGATGTGTGAAGAGAGACTTGCAGAGGGTGATGTGAAAGGAGATAGAATCCAAAAAAGCTCAGTGGAGCCTTCAGATAGAGAGGAAGCAG
>NW_005204411.1:0-201 GCF_000412655.1 Myotis brandtii
AGCTCAGCGCGGGAGCCCGAGAGGAAATGAGGAAGCAGGGCCGTGTGCAGGCCAGAGGCCAGCGAGGGGCAAGCAGGAGCCGGCTCGGACCCATGTCACTGCCCACCGGGCCCTGCAGGGACCTGGCCAAGGGGCACATCGTCCCAGAAGGCAAAGCTCCTTGGGGCTGAAAGGAGGAGCCCCCGAGCCCCCGAGTCCCCC
>NW_005204412.1:0-201 GCF_000412655.1 Myotis brandtii
GAGGAAGTGAGGCTAGAAGATGGAGAAGCTGCCTCTAAGGCCAACTGAGTGACTCAGGGCGCAGGAAGCCTGTCTGTGGGACTGGAGCAGCGGAGAAGGGGAGAGAGCCCTTCTCCCCACGCCTGCATGGAACCTGGCACCACACTTGCCCCTTGAGGACTGCTGGCGCAGGCGGCTTTGGCAGCAGCACCCCTACCTATA
>NW_005204413.1:0-201 GCF_000412655.1 Myotis brandtii
GAGGTGACTTGACCATCACTTGTGGCCTAGTGTGTATCTTTCACTTCTGCCTCTCTCATGTCTGTCACCGGCAGAGTCATATACACACATGCATGTCTGTCTTTTGAAATCCGATATAAGTGGTTTAATGAGTGGGATCTCAAAGCAGATGGTTGGTCCATGTCTCTCACGTGAGAGGACCCCTGAAGTCTTCATGTGTTG
>NW_005204414.1:0-201 GCF_000412655.1 Myotis brandtii
GAAGACTTTTTTTAGGTTATTGAAGGGGACCAAAGTTTTGTCACCCTAAAACGCCCTTTTCAGACATCGATTTTAAGCTGGTTATTAAGAAACCAAAAACTCAGAAAGAACCCCTGACACTCTTTTTATTCTGTCTAAGAGATTCAGGTACAAAGACCTGCTCGAGTAAGAGAATCTTAGCATATTCACCTTAGGATGGTA
>NW_005204415.1:0-201 GCF_000412655.1 Myotis brandtii
CTGAGGTCATTGACTTAAGATCATTCTTTTTAATATAAGATTTTAATGTTATAAATTTCCCTCTACTGTTTAGCTATATCCTTTAATTTTGATATGACACATATTCATTTATACTCATGCCAAAAATACTTTCTAAATTTCTTGTTTGTTTGAGCTATGGTTATTTAAAGTGTGTTATCTAACTTCCAAATATTTGGAGAT
>NW_005204416.1:0-201 GCF_000412655.1 Myotis brandtii
CTGCGAGGTTGCTTAGACTCATGGGAGTTTGTCTTTACTCACATTCCAGACAGAAACAAAAAAGAACAAAATATTCCCCTGAAAATGTGTGATTTGTTTTTCGTTTATAGTTCTCCCTTTAACTTAGGATAGACCACCTCTAGGATTAAGATGTTCATTTTGGGCCTGGCCAAGGTGGCTCAATGGTTGAGCTTTGACCTA
>NW_005204417.1:0-201 GCF_000412655.1 Myotis brandtii
CTGATGGGGCCTGCCAGCCAACCTCCCAGGTCCCTCCCCCTGCCCCTCCCCTAGCCGGCAGGCCCGATTGCCCAATCGGGGCCAGGCTCTGGGCTGGGACGGGAAACTGGGGTGGGTGGAGGTAGACATGGGTGGCGAGGGAAGGAGGAGGGGGGGAGACGGGAAGGCAGGGAGGTGGGGAACCTGATCAGCCCTGATTGC
>NW_005204418.1:0-201 GCF_000412655.1 Myotis brandtii
TATTTAAGGATAATTTTACATTTAAATTCAATGGGAAAAATTGCCTTATTACCTACGAATATTTAAGTAGTGAATAAAGGACTAAGTGAATGATTAAATAATTGAATGAATCAATCAAACTATTGGATATACTTGATATGAATGAATCCATTCAATTAAACAAATATCCTATACTAGAGGCCCAGTGCACAAAAATTTGTG
>NW_005204419.1:0-201 GCF_000412655.1 Myotis brandtii
TAAAATACCACTTCCTGTTCTTCACCATCACTCACACGTGCTTCCCGTCCCCGGTGCTCCCAAGTCCAGTCCCCAGGCCACCAGAATCAGCATTACCTGGGAACGTATTAGAAATACACTTCTCAAGCTCCACCTGAACCTCCCAAATCATAAATAATCCAGGTTTTAACAAGCCCTCCAGTGATTCTGCTTCTCTGCTAA
>NW_005204420.1:0-201 GCF_000412655.1 Myotis brandtii
CCCAACTCCTGCTGCACCTGTGAGCCCAGAAACACATTATCTACTCCAACCCTGAAATATGTAATTCATATAAAATAAATTAAGCCTACTTATTAAGCGTTAAAAAAACCTACCACTTTCCAACATCACCTTTTGGCTTGGACTTTTTTTTTAATCCTCCCCTGAGGACATTTTCATTGATTTTTAAAGAGAGGGTAAGGA
>NW_005204421.1:0-201 GCF_000412655.1 Myotis brandtii
CAACTTAAAATAAATGAGACCTTAAAATTATGGTGTGTGTTTTTTGTTGTTTTGTTTTTGGTGTTAAAATTCACCTTGTAAATGTGTAGACGTGAGGTGACCATATACTACACCATGCAAAATGGGACATTTTTTAAAATGAAAGAGGAGATATTAACAGTTAAGCTGAGCCGAACCGGTTTGGCTCAGTGGATAGAGCGT
>NW_005204422.1:0-201 GCF_000412655.1 Myotis brandtii
AATTCAGTGGCCTTAATTACACTCACAATATCATGCAACCATCACTGCTATTTATTACCAAAACATTTCATCAACCCAAACAGAAATTGCAATCTTTAAGCAATAACTCTCTCCCCCCCTCCCTCATAACCTCTAATCTTCCTTCTGTCTCTGAATTTGCCTAGTCTAGATATTTCATATTAGTGGAATAATGCAATATTT
>NW_005204423.1:0-201 GCF_000412655.1 Myotis brandtii
GTCAATCCAGCCACCTGGACCGGGGAATCAGTGCCAGCATTTCCTAACAACACCAACATGGTCGAGGGTAGCTCCGACAAGCACATAACTCCTTCTTCCCGTGGTAATTATACTTATAATGGCTTTAGCGGGGAGCTCCCTATTTGTTTATCTAAAAAAGGGACTTCAGGCCGAAACCGGTTTGGCTCAGTGGATAGAGCG
>NW_005204424.1:0-201 GCF_000412655.1 Myotis brandtii
GACCTCAGGATATGAAAGGTCAATTTAATTTGATATAGGTAATATAAAACACAATTAATACATGGAATAGAGTGCAAAAATTTACACAATATTAGATAAAATAAGGTAATTATTGAAATTTTTTTTTATTATGATGCTTTGGAGCATGGACAGCATCCATGGGCTTACGACCGGTACCATTGCATGGGGACACATGCTTAC
>NW_005204425.1:0-201 GCF_000412655.1 Myotis brandtii
TCCCACCCCTGCTTTCTCTCTGAAACGCGTCAGTCTGTCCCATGCTTCGCTGTCTCTGGACCTGTTTTGTTCGTCGGTTTATGTTGCTCATTGGATCTGATTTCCACGGGGCGGGTGGCTGTTGAGGTTGCAGGTGGACTTGGGCAGTCACAGATTCATCGGCGACCCCTCCTTCCCAGCTACCAGCAGCTGAGGGCGCTC
>NW_005204426.1:0-201 GCF_000412655.1 Myotis brandtii
ATTGGGGTCCTATCTTTGTTTATTGACATGTCTGCGGGCCAGGCTTCCCTTGCCTTGGGGAGTGCCCTGGCTTTCCTGGGTGGCCGCTTCCCCAGCCTCCCCGCGCCCCCAGCACCAGCTGGATGAACCAAGAGGGTCTTCCCGGTGCCGGTGCCAAGCGGCCACTGCAGACTCGCACCTCTTGGCACCAACAGTCGCCTG
>NW_005204427.1:0-201 GCF_000412655.1 Myotis brandtii
TGGACGCCAGGTGGCGGTGTGGCCCCACGGCTGGCTGTGAGCTGCGTTACCGCAGAATCCTGCTGGCCCTGCCTCCCTTGGGAAGTCCTGCATCCCGGCCTGTCCTCCCATCTCCTGGCTCTCCGCCGCTCCCGCTGGTGCCCGGATGCCCAGCTGTGTGGTCGGGGGCACGTCTGTCCCTCCTGTGGCAGCTCTGCGGTT
>NW_005204428.1:0-201 GCF_000412655.1 Myotis brandtii
GTTAAGAAGGCAGAGTAGAAGGAGGCAAGGACTATGGACTCTAGAATCAGCAGAGAAACCTGGATTGAATGGGTAGTACAGGTGATAGAGGGCGGCACCACTAAAGTTTGGCCTGAGTTATTATTGGATTTCAGAAGATTGGAGAATGAACTCACTTAGTAGCTCATCTTTATGTATTAAATTGGGCTATATGTATTCTAT
>NW_005204429.1:0-201 GCF_000412655.1 Myotis brandtii
ATATAAAGAAACTGAAGTACAAAGCTCAGTAACTTGCACCTTAAGGAATGGATCTGGGACCTGAACTCAGACACGAGAGTCTGTGCTCTCAACCATTATATTACCACCTGCCTCTTTCCTTTTCCCCTTCTTTCTAGAATTTCCAATTCCAAGGATTAATTTTTCCCCTCACTGTCTTTTACCTCATGTGGATTCCTCAGC
>NW_005204430.1:0-201 GCF_000412655.1 Myotis brandtii
TTCCTATCTTCTCCCTCTTGTTCCTGACACTCGGTGACAGGCTGAGCCTCGCTTGTCAGGCTTTTGGGGTATTTCCACATAGATGTTCCCGAGGCCAGCAGAGTCCCCATGTGAGCCTTTAGACATCGAGGCCCTTTAACATATTTTCTCCAGTTCCCCCCTCCCCCCCCTTCCTGGGCCTACTGACTTGCCTCCCTTCTC
>NW_005204431.1:0-201 GCF_000412655.1 Myotis brandtii
TTCTATATGTACTGAAGTGGAATTTCTAGAGGCAGGATCAAAAGAGCTCAAAGTCAAATACTTTTAACCAGTAACTCAGGAGGTTCTGATATGAAGTCATGATTAAAACCATTAACTAAATAGCAGTTATCAAAAAAATAGACTGTGGACCGTTGGGGAGCCCTGAGTTCTTTTTAGGAGGTCTGTGAGGGCAAAAGTACT
>NW_005204432.1:0-201 GCF_000412655.1 Myotis brandtii
GCATGAAAATTCTTGCAAGAGTAGGCCTTCCTTCCCCTGCCCCCCCCCACCCCCCCTGCTGCCAGCACCAGCTTCCCTCCATCCCCAGGCAGGCACCCAGGACTCGGGCTTCACTCTGGCCCCGGGTTTATCTGGAAGGATGTCCAGAAGGACATCCGGAAGGGCATCTGGTCCAATTAGCATATTACCCTTTTATTATTA
>NW_005204433.1:0-201 GCF_000412655.1 Myotis brandtii
GTGAGTATTCCTAAAACATAATTATGATATGCTGACATGCTAACGGGTTCATTATCTTCTTCCTACCAAAGAATTAATAAAAAAGATTCCTTTCTTTGTTTGTAAGGCTCTTCATAGTTTTTCATGTGTCTACAAGCCCACACTCCCTCTGAAGGCATCTGCCCACAGACCCCAGCTCTGGCTATAGCTGATTATATAAGG
>NW_005204434.1:0-201 GCF_000412655.1 Myotis brandtii
GGGGGGAGTCCCTCAGCCTGGCCTACACCCTCTCACAATCCAGGGCCCCTCGATTCTTATTGCCTGCCTGCTTGCTGCTCCTTACCGCTCAGCTCACTTCTCCTTATTGCAGAGGCGGGAGAGGCTCCCACCACCGCAGCTTAACTTCCCAGCTGTGAGCCCGGCTTCTCGCTGAGTGGTGCTCCCCCTGTGGGAGTGCAC
>NW_005204435.1:0-201 GCF_000412655.1 Myotis brandtii
ATTCTCTCTCGTGGCTATAACGGAAGGCAATGTATTGGTCTTTTAATAAAGAGGCAGTTTTTTGGGGGGGTGGGGTGGGGGAGGAGAGTGAAGAGTCAGTCAACCAAATTTACTAAATCATACAATTCTTATCTACTTTCTAAGCATTTCTTCACTAAAAAAGTTGCTTTATAAACAGCTAGCAGAGGCCTCTGCTCTGCT
>NW_005204436.1:0-201 GCF_000412655.1 Myotis brandtii
TCTTCCTCTCTCCCTCTCTTCCACTCTCTAAACCAGTGTCCTCTTGTTAAAGCAATGGACAAAATATTCTGGGGTGAGGATTATCAAATAAGACAGAGAGAGTGGGCAGAGGAATTATTTAAAATTTTTCAGAAAACAAGCTATTAATTTAATATGCTAATTTAAAAATATTTTATCCATTTATTTAAAATTTATGACATA
>NW_005204437.1:0-201 GCF_000412655.1 Myotis brandtii
ACTCTGTGTGGTCACAGTGGAGGGTCATCGTGGGTGTGTGGGGCACCTCCGTAGGGCCACCCTGTGGGCCTCTGCTGTCCCTTTGAAATAACAGTCACTCAAAACAAGAATCTCAAAGCCACTGTGTTGATCTGCTGGGATGTTTGATGTGTCTGACAGTCTTGCAGAAGGGGCTCTAGTATCATGCGTCATCCTTGGCAC
>NW_005204438.1:0-201 GCF_000412655.1 Myotis brandtii
CCTTGTATTTATAAGAGGAGGATCAGGACGTCACAGGGCAGAAGAATGCTATTCTTTGGCTATACTATCAACAACAGATATTTCTAAAAAAGGGAACAAGCCTGGGAATGCAATAGGAAGTTGAGGGAACAATGATCTGGGGCTTTCCCTACTGCCCAATGGATATAGGTAAGAGTATCAAAATTGGTGACAAGGACCTTA
>NW_005204439.1:0-201 GCF_000412655.1 Myotis brandtii
TTTGCATATTAGGCTTTTATTATATAGGATTTATTTACTCTCCTCTTACATGTAATAGTGGTCAGATGTCAATCTTTGGATCTACTCTCTTCTCTAGGAAAGTTTACCTGATCTTGTGACTTCATGTAAAATCCATATTTGACAACCCACAAACATGTCTCTCCTGTACACTTCAGATGTACATATACCATTGCCTTTTAG
>NW_005204440.1:0-201 GCF_000412655.1 Myotis brandtii
TATTATTAGATAGGATAGACAGAGCAGTAGAGAGCAGAAATTGCTTTAAAGTCTTAGCCAGGTCAGAAGAGAACACACTGATTATTTGGATTTTGTAAATTTTCTGACATTACACAGTGAAACTACCAAGAGTACTATTTTTGCATCACTGCTTACATATAGCCTAGATGTTACACTTGTACAGTGAGATGCCTAGTCCAG
>NW_005204441.1:0-201 GCF_000412655.1 Myotis brandtii
CTTGGCTTCTTGCTGTACTTTAAATTGATTCAATAGAAGTTCAGTTGATTCAATAAGAAGCTCTGTGTTTTGAACTTCTTAATTTGGCAGAGTTGTTTAAAACATTTTCATATTACTCCTTTAATTTTTTTTTGGGGGGGGATTCTTTTTTTTCTTTTTTTAAAAAAATCTTTATTATTCAGATTATTACAGTTGTTCCTC
>NW_005204442.1:0-201 GCF_000412655.1 Myotis brandtii
GCTTGTTTATACAACAGCCATCCCCACTGGACTGGGAGCTCCTCGAGCATGCAAATGGGTCTCACTCAGCATGGCACATCCTCGGGGCCTACCATTAGTAGGCAGTGGGCGCTTGTTGAACGCGTGGCCAATGGACATCATAGACATGTAGGTTTAGAGTTTATGCAGAGGTGAGGCAGAGGAGGCAATAGAAAACCACCT
>NW_005204443.1:0-201 GCF_000412655.1 Myotis brandtii
GAGGACAGTGGCCTGTGGTTGGAAAATGTGGAGGCAAAAGGAACAGGGAAAGAGGACAATGTGAGGGTGTGAACACACACACTACATGTAAGACACACACATAACATGGAGAAGCCCCGCGGTGCATCTGTGTTGCAGGAAAGGCGGCGGGAGAGGCCTCGGGTACAGGAAGCAGGTGTCGGGAGGAGAGAGAAACTGCGG
>NW_005204444.1:0-201 GCF_000412655.1 Myotis brandtii
AGGACTCCTACCTTATACTTTGAATGAAATCAGAAGCTACTGGAGAGTTTTAAGCAAAGAAGTCACAGGGGCTGCTCTATAGAAAAGAAGACAGGAAAGCAGCCATTTAGGAGGCTAGTGCACTACCATAATCTAAGGCAGAAATAGGCCAGAATGCAGGTAGTAAAAAGTGTTGAATGTTGGGTATGCAAGAAAGCTCGT
>NW_005204445.1:0-201 GCF_000412655.1 Myotis brandtii
ATAATGATCCTAAACAAACTGTGCAATATGTTAGAGAGCAATAAGTTCTATGAAAAAAAAATAGAATAAGTGGGACTGGAAATGAGAAAGTGACTGCAATTTTAAATAGGTAGTTAGCAGGGAGGGGTGTGCTGCAAATGTTGAACGACTTTCTGGTGGGGGCGGGGGGGAGGGTGTTGGTGAGGGATGACCTGATTTGTA
>NW_005204446.1:0-201 GCF_000412655.1 Myotis brandtii
AATGTGGCCCAAGAGCGAGGGGCTGAGGGACCCAGGGCGCCAGCGTGTGTGAAAGGTGGGGTGGGTGGTGGGGGTCACACCCGTAGGCAGCTGAGCCGAGGACCCCCCTGCTCGCCCTGTGGGCTGCAATGAGCCAAACAAACGTAGGCGGCTTCGGTCCTCAGGAGGCCCTGATCCCCCAAAGCCCCCTCCTGGGTTCTG
>NW_005204447.1:0-201 GCF_000412655.1 Myotis brandtii
TTTATTTCCTCTAATTCCTTTTCTTAAGAGTGAGGCCTTAGCTGGTTTGGCTCAATTGGCCTGTCCAGTCAAGGGCAAGTACCTTGGTTGTAGGCTCCACCCTGGCCTGGCCCGGTCTGGTCAGGAAGCCTGCAGGAGGCCCAAGATGTGCTTCTTTTACATAACAGGTGTTTTTCTCTGTCATTCCCTCTCTCTTCCACT
>NW_005204448.1:0-201 GCF_000412655.1 Myotis brandtii
ATATCGCCAGAGAAATCAGTGAGCCAGATTTCCCTGACATGAGTGGGGCTCAGGTTCATGAGCTACCACTGAAACAAGCGTTTTCAGAAGCCCCCAGGGGAGATGAGACGTGGTAAATGACTTTACTTGCGTGGACTTAAATTCCTCGGGCTGTAAAGTCCCACGCCCCTTAACCCCGTCCTGAAAGAGGGGCAGCTGTGG
>NW_005204449.1:0-201 GCF_000412655.1 Myotis brandtii
TACCGAGTTAATCTGCTTGGAGGCGGGGCTTTCCGCCAGTGTAAGAGCTGAGGGCACCCGGTCTTGGCTTCCAGACACCAGAGCCCAGGAGAGCAGGACCATGTCGGCTCCCGGGGGAAGTGAAGCAGTGCGAGCTCCAGCCCTCCTGAGGGCCACAGCACCGAGCTGGTTTCCTCCCGGCCATCTGCAAGCTCAAGAGGC
>NW_005204450.1:0-201 GCF_000412655.1 Myotis brandtii
GTCAGTAGTTTCTGAATATGGGTGTGCATTGTGTCACCTGGGAAGCTATAAGAATGCCTGGGTCCTACCCAGAGAGATTCTGATTTAATAGGTCAGGAGGCTGAGTCCTTCATATGAGACCACATACTAGGAACAGAGTCAGACTGCTGACATCTTCCCAGTGCTTAGTGGGAGGAGGGAGAGCAGAGAAATATTAGGTGA
>NW_005204451.1:0-201 GCF_000412655.1 Myotis brandtii
GTCAGTAGTTTCTGAATATGGGTGTGCATTGTGTCACTTGGGAAGCTGTAAGAATGTCTGGGTCCTACCCAGAGAGATTCTGATTTGATGGGTCAGGAGGCTGTGTTCTTCATACGAGACCACATACTAGGGAAAGAGTCAGACCGCTGACATCTTCCCAGTGTTTAGTGGGAGGAGGGAGAGCAGAGAAATATTAGGTGA
>NW_005204452.1:0-201 GCF_000412655.1 Myotis brandtii
ACACCTGGCTCCCTTGGGAGCCTTCCCTTCTCTGTCCCCATAAACCTCTCTCATCTCTGTGCAACACACCCCTCAATGTCATACCATGGAGTACAGTTGCAATGCTGTCTAAGGTCCCACACTGATCTGATCTGCCCAATTGTCCTAATAGCCTCTTAAAATCATGTGCAATTTCTTTGCCTTGTGTCTAGGCAAGAGCAG
>NW_005204453.1:0-201 GCF_000412655.1 Myotis brandtii
TGAACTATTCTGGTTTTGGAGATATTCTGGCATCCAGCGGCTTTCAATATCCACCCATTTCCAGAGTGTCCTTGAGTTTACAGCTGAGGGTCAATGAGAGCCAACAGGTTCACAGAAGGTATGACAATGCTCCAACAACGCCCACTCAGTACTGGAGTCTCACATTACTTTCAGGCAGAAACAACTGACACCGGTTTGCAG
>NW_005204454.1:0-201 GCF_000412655.1 Myotis brandtii
AAGAGCCACGAGAAGGGACATGGATGGAGCCCTAGACCGGATGCTCTGAGAATCCCCCCTCCCCTTGAGCCTCCCTCTGGAGCTGGGGCTCAGGCTCAGAGCCTCCCAGTGGCCACCATTCCTCCAGGCCATTGAACCTTGGCGGCCGCTCTCCAGGGAGCCCATGGCCAGCCTGCAGGAGAGAGAGCTGAGGCTGAGAGA
>NW_005204455.1:0-201 GCF_000412655.1 Myotis brandtii
GTCAAGAGCTGGTGGCGTGGCCTGGGCCTGAGGCCGGAGCTCACCCGGATCTGGAGGCGGGGGAACATAGGGAGGCGGCCTGACCCCAGGGAGTGCCTCCTCACCTGGACCTTGCAGAACAGGGGGAGTTACAGTGGGGGGAGTTTTGCCCTCCTGGGCCGACACCAAGAGGACTGTCTGTCTCTGTCCCAATTTCTTTTT
>NW_005204456.1:0-201 GCF_000412655.1 Myotis brandtii
GTTCAGAGGTAACACTTTGCAGTATTGTTAGAGATCACATCAGTTAGAACCAAAACAAACTTCTGAGCATGTATTTGACCACAGAAAGGCAACCATGGACAGTTTTGGGTTCTCCTTGTTGCCTACACGTATAATGGAAGACATAGACTTAATCATCATTATTTATGTATTAGTTTCCTTGAGCTGGCCTTACAAATTTCT
>NW_005204457.1:0-201 GCF_000412655.1 Myotis brandtii
ATTGCAATTCTCAAATGAGAGGTATTTCATAGGAAGCAACTCATTGCAAATGTTTCTTCAGATGGCCTTTAAAAAGGAGCCATCTGGTACTTAGGTTTGAGAAACAGTGGTCTCTGCCTTGATACTTCCGCCACATTGTCTCCCTGGATAACGTGGGTCCATAACATTTGCGGCAAATTTAAGTTGTGTACTTTTCTGCTT
>NW_005204458.1:0-201 GCF_000412655.1 Myotis brandtii
GGACGATAGATAAACTAAGGGGAGAGACTCTCCTGCCAGGATACAAAACAAAGAATGGAGCCGAATCCGTCAGTCAGCCAGTGGGGCCGGGGGGACAGCAACCCGCCTTTACGAGTTCTCCGGGCTCCGCGGCGACGCCATGGCCACGGCCGTGCTTGTTCGCGGCGGCTTTATGCGCCCATTCCTCTTCTCTATGACCAT
>NW_005204459.1:0-201 GCF_000412655.1 Myotis brandtii
TCAGTGCAGTGTGTCCGGGGTCAGGGCCATTCTGGGACGGTCAGCACTGAAAGAACTGAATGACAGACACGGTGAAGGAATGGAGGCCCTGCACGTTAGGCGTAATCATTTCTTCACAAAAGGACTCCATTCATCGGATGAAATCATACTTCAGATGAGCATTCTCTGGGCCCCTCCAGCATGCGCCAGGCCGTGGCTGAG
>NW_005204460.1:0-201 GCF_000412655.1 Myotis brandtii
CCAGGATGACTCTTTTGGGGCTGGGGGACTAACTTCTTTGAGGTCACCACCACCTGTATGAGTCAGAGTCCTTGGCTGGGCACCTCAGGGATAAGAAAAAAGCAATTAGCAAAGGAATCTAGGACCATTTGTCCTGATATTCCTTGCACCATGTGGGCGAGTGCCACTTAGTGAAACCTGGGCAGATGTTGGGGAAACAGA
>NW_005204461.1:0-201 GCF_000412655.1 Myotis brandtii
TAAGCTTTCTCAGTTCACTTGTTTCTCAATCCATCTTACTATAAATTCTTGGTCTGCTAGAATGAACTGGACTCCAGCGGGTAAGATTACAAATACTTGCTCTCACTCTAATTCTTCGTTTACAAATCTGTGCACCTCATTCTGAGCCCCTCCAGGGTAAGGGCGATTCTAATTATCCTCAAATCCAAGTCACCTGTGGCT
>NW_005204462.1:0-201 GCF_000412655.1 Myotis brandtii
CAAAAAATGAAGGTGAAAATATATATTGCTGAAGGCTAAAAAGGTAACTTTCATTAGAATGAATGGAAGGGTAGTGATATAAAGGAAATAAACTCTCACCTATCATAGCATATTTTAGAGTGTTAATGTCTAAAATTGACCAATTAAATAAAGCATAGTATAATCATATTAGAATAATTGAAAGTGGTCCCTCTTAGCACC
>NW_005204463.1:0-201 GCF_000412655.1 Myotis brandtii
TGCTGGCTCCTGACCCTCTCGTGACTCACAGAGGGAAATCACCTTGGCCAGAGTCCCACTGCCTCTACCGCAGAGTATGGGACAGCTGCCCCCCACCGTCATGGGCTCTGAGATCCTCATAATGAATTGCAGAGTGAGATTACCCAAGCAAGAGTCACACAACAATGGCCAAAGTCATAGTACCTGAGCCTCAGGCCCTGA
>NW_005204464.1:0-201 GCF_000412655.1 Myotis brandtii
AACAGCTGTGCAGTGAAAGAAGATGATTATTTTATTCAGAATTTTTTTCTGAGGATGGTTTGCCTTTATTGCATTGCAAGAGCCCTTTGTCTGTATGGTGAACTTCAATGCTGACGCTCATCAGAAGTTAGCCTTTGAAGCTGATCTGGGAGAAATATTTCCCGTTGCTTTTCTGTACCTCAGTGTGAAGTCAGTTTACAA
>NW_005204465.1:0-201 GCF_000412655.1 Myotis brandtii
TTAAAACTAAGTTTCTATGCTAGGTTTGATGAAGAGTCGTGGAAAGATCTGATAGGACAAAAGTAAACAAAATATAGTAAACTTAGCAAGGCCTGTTCATTTAAATTCCCCTCTGTGTCCCTTTGTCTTCAAAGATAAGGATTCTCCCTTTCTCCAGGTTTAGAAAGGGCACCTCTCACATGAGGCTTTTATGACCTTCAG
>NW_005204466.1:0-201 GCF_000412655.1 Myotis brandtii
CTCTGGGCACAGAGCCAGCAGGGCTGGTGCAAAGTCCTCCCCTTCCCCACCCCCCATCCCTGCTGCCCATCAGCCCACGTCCGCTGCTGCGTGGGCTGCAGAATCTCAGAGGAAGATGGGAAATCCTGTGTGATCCCTCCCAGACAGCGGGACAGTCATCGCCGCAGGGATAAGAGCCTCTTCCAGGCTTCGCTGGGGCTC
>NW_005204467.1:0-201 GCF_000412655.1 Myotis brandtii
TCATTATTTATTCAAATAGGTTTTCAAGATCTTGCTCTCTATTTCTTCTCCTTCTAGCACCCCCATAATGGGAATGTTGGTACACTGGAAGTTGTCCCAGAGGCTCCTTGCATTATCTTCATACCTTTTTATTCTTTTCCCTTTTGTTCTTCTTATTAGGTGTCGTTTGCTTCCTCATATTCCAAATCATTTATTTGATTC
>NW_005204468.1:0-201 GCF_000412655.1 Myotis brandtii
AACCGTGACCTCCTGGTTCATGGGCCGACGCTCAACCGTTGAGCCACGTTGGTCGGGCTCTGGTCCCCTTTTATCCCCATATCAACTCCACGAACAAGGCTGTGTCATCTCCATTTTACAGATGGGGAAACTGAGGCTTCAGAGATCAAATACCTTGACCTGATGAGTAAATGGGAAGCAGGGATTCGAATCCAGAAATTG
>NW_005204469.1:0-201 GCF_000412655.1 Myotis brandtii
ACAACTGCAATGGTGCAGATCTGACACGATGCTGCTGATGTCTGTCCCTCCCAGGCCCCATTTGCTTTCTAGAACGCGAGCATCCTCCCATGCTGAGGGTGACTCTAACGTTCCAAAATGTGTGCTTGTCATACCACCTGTCCCTCACATGCGAGCCAACTACGCTTCCTGGGGCTCAACCAACAAAACGGCGACCTGGTC
>NW_005204470.1:0-201 GCF_000412655.1 Myotis brandtii
TAAAAAATCAATAAAATATATTTAAAAAAAAATTTTCATGTGGATATAAGATAGTACTTTCCTTTTACAGCTGTTGAAATCGGTATACCCGACAAAAGAATATTCACTGTTTCTTGCTAAAGTTAAGTTCATAAAAAAAATAAAGCAGAACTCCTTGAAAAATGGAAAATGTTCCTTCCCTTTTTTCTGTTTCCACAAAAA
>NW_005204471.1:0-201 GCF_000412655.1 Myotis brandtii
TTGTTAACCAGTGTCATCCCAATAAATTCAACAAAAGAGGAAAGGGGAGAAAAACGAAAACAAACAATAAACAACTCATTGGGGGGGCTATATTCATGTAATATTTTATGTACGAAATCCATCAGTATAGGCTGTATTCATGTAATATTTTATGTACGAAATCTATCAGATTAATTTCAGTGTCTTCTAGTAAAAGGCCAG
>NW_005204472.1:0-201 GCF_000412655.1 Myotis brandtii
CCATATGACCCAGCAACCCCTCTTCTAGGTATCTACTTAAAATTTTGAAAACATTTACTCTCAAAGATATATGCACTCCTAAGTTCATTGCTGCATTATTCACAGTGGCCAATACAGGAAAACCACTGAAGTATCCTTCAACAGAGGATTAGATAAAGAAAATGTGGTACATATATACCATAGGATACTACTCGCCACAGG
>NW_005204473.1:0-201 GCF_000412655.1 Myotis brandtii
GTGGCAGGCAGCCTGGTGTCCCCAGGTGAGCTTCCTCCCAGCGGTGACTCTGGCACTGACTTTGATCTCCATAAAAGCATCCCCACTGGCTGACACATGGAAATGTTTCCACAGAGGGAGGTTTCAAACATGCCTGAAATTTGTGGCGTCTCACATCATTTGCTCACCAAAAATAATGGAATGTTCCGGGAAACTGAACAA
>NW_005204474.1:0-201 GCF_000412655.1 Myotis brandtii
AGAGATACTTTTCTGAGAGCTCAGGCACAAATTCCCTTGAGTACTCTACCTGAGGCTGCACGAGCAAACAGGGCGTTCTCCACCACCCAGACTCTCCCTACGCATTCCTGACACTTTAGCTTTTCATTGAATGAGAAGGATCTTGGGTTCAGTGAGTTTTAAAGGAATAGATGGTAAAGCCAAGAGCACCGGGCCTGGCCA
>NW_005204475.1:0-201 GCF_000412655.1 Myotis brandtii
TCATTTTTTGTCTGTTTCATGCTTATTTTCTCCTTCATATGTTGTATAGTGTCTGATTCACAATGAATTAATTTTATATATCACTTGATTTTTTTCCATATAACTACCAGGTTATTCAAGAGCCATTCCTTTAAATGACTTCCTTTTACCCATTGGATATCTTAGTGCCTTTGTCAAAAATGAATTGACAATATATGTGTT
>NW_005204476.1:0-201 GCF_000412655.1 Myotis brandtii
CTCTCACTCTTCAAGTTTCAGTTCTAGCACCATCTCTACAAACCTTTCTAAATCAGTTCTCATCTCCACTCTAGTTAGAAAAGGCTCCTCTCTCCATGGAGACCCACAATACCCTGTACTGAGTTCCAGCAGAGTATACCATATGTTCTGCATGAATGGATTAATTTCAAAAGCATGTTTGCCTAAATATGTTGATGGAAC
>NW_005204477.1:0-201 GCF_000412655.1 Myotis brandtii
TTCCAGTGTGGGCTCTGAGTCAATCTATCTGGAAGCCATTCTTTGGGGCAGTCCACAGATGTCAGAATATTGCAAAAAAGTTTCACTTTTTTCCAGAGAAAGGACAGGAAATTGGGTTGCTTCTTCCTGACCTCCCTACACCATGTGGGGAAACAGAATGGGAGAAGAGTCACACACACACACACACACACACACACACAC
>NW_005204478.1:0-201 GCF_000412655.1 Myotis brandtii
CCCGCGGGCCGTAGTTTGAGGACCCCTGCTTTAAACCTTGGTCTCAGAGATTGTGGAGGTTCAGGTGTGTGTTTGTATTCACGAAAGATGACCTTCCATTTACTACTCAGAGGCTGCAGGTGAAGTCCGAGTGGTGCGTATTGTGAGAACTGCTGGTGTCTGTCTCTTGAACCTACAATGTCCTGATCTGGCCTTTGGGCT
>NW_005204479.1:0-201 GCF_000412655.1 Myotis brandtii
ATGCAAATTAACCCAAACAAAGCTGGCAGGTTAATTTGCATACGCAGGAACTGAGGGGCTGGGAGCCGTGCGGGACGCCTGTGTCATTGCCATGGTGATGATGCAGGCGTTCTACACTGCCCCAGCCTCTCCGGGCCCCTGGGCAGCGTGGGAAGGTGGAAAGGTGGCTCTGGGCTGGAACAAAGGAAGAAAGGCGGCTCT
>NW_005204480.1:0-201 GCF_000412655.1 Myotis brandtii
TGGTGGCAGGACCCTCTCCCGTCTCCACTGCAGGCGGCCAGTAAGGAGCGAGGGGTCCCGGATGGCAAGAGCCCCGGACTGGGAGAGGGATGTCTGACTGCTGGCGGGATGTCTGACTGCGAGAGGGACGTTGTGCACTGGGCCTCTAGTAAAGAGTAAAACCAAACCCCTTAACCTGCCCTACAGGCCCTGCATGATTAG
>NW_005204481.1:0-201 GCF_000412655.1 Myotis brandtii
ATGATGCCCTGGTGGGGTTCAGTTGGTGTGGTTCAGTTAGAGTGTCGTTCTGTGCACCAAAAGTTTGCCTGTTCAGTTCCTGGTCAGAACACATGCCCTGGTTGTGGGTTGGTACAGGAGGTAACCTATCAATGTTTCTCTCCACATTGATGCTTCTCTCTCTCTCCCTTTCTCCTTTACTCTTTCTCTAAAAAGAAAAAA
>NW_005204482.1:0-201 GCF_000412655.1 Myotis brandtii
TGTCTCTTGATCTCATGACTCTGTTGGTCAAGAACTTTGTGTTCCTGGGTGCCAGGGCAGTCTACCACCCCCAGGCACTGAACAGACACAGACTGAATTGACAGACCCAGCATTTCTATGAAAGAGCCTTGTTTTCTTTTCCTGGAGCTTCATCCTAGAGAAGCTCCGGGTTTGGCATACATCTTGGCCTAAGGATGTGCT
>NW_005204483.1:0-201 GCF_000412655.1 Myotis brandtii
GCCCCAGGCGAGTCCCCAGGCATTGCTCCCCCGCAGGTGCTGCTCCCCCACAGGTGCTGCTCCCCCGCAGGCGCTGCTCCTCCGGGGCTCCCACTCAGGGTTCCCTGGGCAGGAGGGAGGGGTGGTGGGAGGTGAATGGGAGCGCTGGGACCTAACAGGAATCTGGGGCTCCCCAGGATCTCTTGGGCAAAAGGAAGTGGG
>NW_005204484.1:0-201 GCF_000412655.1 Myotis brandtii
TTAGAAGGTAACGGAATCATTATTGATATTCTATTCATCAACAGAAAAGGTTGGACAAGTCCTAAAGGTAATTTTAACTCTTTCTTACAAAAAAAAGAATATTTGTTTTACATAAATCAAAACAGGACTCAGATGCTTTAGGGCAATTGTTTTCTTTGGTCCCAGGTTATGGAGGACTGAAATAAGTTTAGAATTCCTCCA
>NW_005204485.1:0-201 GCF_000412655.1 Myotis brandtii
CCCACAGTTATGTAGTAGCCAGAGTTCAAACCCACAGAGACCCATGGCAAATAATACACAGTCTCACCATTACAGCACATGAGCAATGGATATTCCTACATCCTGACAATCATAGAGGAAACCACACAGGAAGGCCAGACATCCGCTAACAAAAGACACAGTGTGCAATACCCAACTCAAATGTTCAGAGATGTTTTCGTA
>NW_005204486.1:0-201 GCF_000412655.1 Myotis brandtii
TTACCTATGAACTAGGTACTAACTTGAGCATAAACATGGCAGGAGTGCAGTTGAATCAGACTAAAACCCAAGCAAAGATGGTGTCAATCCCAGAAGTATTAAGACAGCATCTAGCTAGTACAATACTTTCTCATAAGACAACTGAAATGTACCTAAAATCAGAGTTTATCTGCATCTGAGTTCCTATTTTCAGATCTAAGT
>NW_005204487.1:0-201 GCF_000412655.1 Myotis brandtii
AGATCAAGAAGATTAAAATCTTATCAAGCATACTCTCGGATTACAGTGGAATGAAATTATAAATCAACTACAATAAAAACATTCATAAATATTCAAACATGTGGAGGCTAAATAGCTTGATGTTAAACAATGATAGGCTTACCAATGAGGTTAAAAAAGAATTTAAAAAAATTAATGGAAACAAATAAAAATGAAAACACA
>NW_005204488.1:0-201 GCF_000412655.1 Myotis brandtii
TTGTCATTTCCATTTTAAAAATTATCTACTGTAAATAAAATCTCTTTATCCAAGGAGTGACAAGGTTGGAAGAAAAAAGTTAGAGCCTTACCTCACATCACAAGAAATAAGAAATTCCATATTTAGTTTGAAGATGACTTTTTAAATTTTATTTTGTTATATTTTTTCATAACCTTTTATACCCTCTATGTCCTCTACCAC
>NW_005204489.1:0-201 GCF_000412655.1 Myotis brandtii
CTATAATAATAAAAGTGTAATGTGCTAATTAGACTGGGCATCCTTCCGGATGAAGCCGTGGCAGCGGGAGTCGAGGCAGAGGCTGCAGAATACCCCGGCCACCATGGCGGGGGTCGAGACCCTTTTACAAATTTTGTGCATTGGGCCTCTAGTTTCAGATAAGCGTTTAATCTCCAAAATTTACAAGGAACTCATACAACT
>NW_005204490.1:0-201 GCF_000412655.1 Myotis brandtii
GGGGCACGTTGGGGTGAGGTTGGGGCTTGTTTCCTCTACAGTGGAAGGGCAGGTTACGTGCTGTGGCGGACAGTGGGAGGACTCAGTCCCTGTGGAGAAGGAGGTGAGCAGGTGGTTAGAGAAGCAGTTCCGAGCAGTTTAAAAGGCGGATATTTTAAATCTGTATCATGAGACATTATGGAGGGATGTGCCGCAGGGATG
>NW_005204491.1:0-201 GCF_000412655.1 Myotis brandtii
GTGGGGTAAATTACTGAGCAGGTTACCACCTTGGGCAGCTGGGCTCAGTCTATCTGGGGAATCAGGGAGAGGGCATAGAGCCTGATTAGAAATGGGGCCACCCTGTAGGTGAGGAGCTGGGCTACTTATCCACCAACTCTTACCCGGCCTTGTCCAAGAGCTATTCTGGGAGTCCTTGCTCCTGTTGGCAGCAGGAAGCCC
>NW_005204492.1:0-201 GCF_000412655.1 Myotis brandtii
CGGGACGGGCTCTGGGGGTCATAACCCGGGGACAGCGCCTGCGCCCATTGTACAGATGGGAAGACTGAGGCAGGCGCCTGCGCAGAACCCTCTGATGTCGGGGCAGTGGCTGCATTCCATCCCGGAGAGGAAAGATCTGAAGTCCGGGTCCCCGGGGTTCGGGGGGAGCCAGGAGCCGGGCAGGGGTGGGGGCGTGAGCCC
>NW_005204493.1:0-201 GCF_000412655.1 Myotis brandtii
GGCCTTGGCCATTGCCCATCTCCTCTTCGTGCTTTTTCTACTCGTTCTGCAAAGTCCCACCTCGCGCTCCTGCCTGTGCTGGGGAGGTCTCCCCTCCCTGGCCTTGTCCGTGTCTACTAGCTCCATCCTCCCGTTCGAAAACGCTCTGCCCGTTAGCCTCCCTGGCTCTGTAAGGATTCCTGAGCGTGTGGCGATGGCTGA
>NW_005204494.1:0-201 GCF_000412655.1 Myotis brandtii
TAATGAGGCCAAATTAGATCCTTTAGCACTCAACTAACTTTGCAAAGAGAGGGTGTTGTGTGCATTGTAGGAGAGCAGCATTCTTGGCTTCTACTTATGAGATGCCAGTATCGTCCCCTCTGGTGTGGCAACCAAAAAAAAAAAGTCTTCAGCCATTGCCAAAAGTTACAGAGAAAAAAGAATATTAATAATAGTCTCATA
>NW_005204495.1:0-201 GCF_000412655.1 Myotis brandtii
TGCTAAGAATCAGGGATATGAAGCTAAGTGACACATATTTTATGTCCTCAAAGAGTTAACAGTCCGATAAGGGAAAGATCCACATGGAGACACATCAGACATAGTGATGTGATCAACATTACAGTGCATAAGGGAGGTGGGAGCCATGAACACTGGGTTAGACCTTCTCCTTTGAGGTTCTCCCACCCACATTCTGTCCTC
>NW_005204496.1:0-201 GCF_000412655.1 Myotis brandtii
CATGGCAGTAATAGAACTATATTAGTGGTGGTGATTCGAGGCCCCTGAAGTCTTTTGTAATACCACCCTGAAGAGTTAAAATTGTTCAAGATAGTATTCTTTGAAAAGCCTGGTTACATTTCATCCTGTGCCTTAACAAACCCGTTGCTAGCCCTTTATTTAGAAGCTGTACCTTTATGCAGAGGGCCTGGTCTTCACAGA
>NW_005204497.1:0-201 GCF_000412655.1 Myotis brandtii
GTCCTTGAGGAACCGAATCCTGCCAACAACCACATGAGTGGGCCGAGAAGGGATCCCTCCCAGTGGAGCTTGAGATAACCGGCCGGGGGGTGACCCAGAGCCAGATGACCCAGTTAGTAACCAACAGGAAAGCTTCCTGAGGCCTGCTGCAGTACAGAGGCAGTGTTTACTACCTTCCCTCAGTGTGAGCTTTTCTCGGGT
>NW_005204498.1:0-201 GCF_000412655.1 Myotis brandtii
ATCAATGAGTGGTGTTGGGAAAATTGGCTCCCTTTTTGGGAAAATGTTAGATCCCTACCTCACACTATACACAAAAATTATTTCAGATGAATTTAAAACTAAAAACCATACAATGAAACATTGTTCAGCAATTAAAAGAAATGAAATACTGATATGGACTACAACCTGGATGAATCTTGAGACATGCCAAGTGAAAGAAGC
>NW_005204499.1:0-201 GCF_000412655.1 Myotis brandtii
AAAAAATCAATAAAATATATATTTTTTTTAAAAAATAATAAAAGGATTGATTAGTGGCCCATGAACCTGATACAAAACAATCTCTAACATATAATTTTGAGTGACAAAAAGCAAGATACACAACAAATATGTGTGAAATATCCATTAAAAATAAGGGTGATGCATGCATCCATATGCACACACACACACACACACACACAC
>NW_005204500.1:0-201 GCF_000412655.1 Myotis brandtii
TAGAATGTCCTTTTTCACCAATCCATCTGACTTGTGAAAGAAGATTGTCTCCCTTGAACTTAGAGAATCTGCTATATTCCTGAAGAATTAAAAGGGGAATGGATAGGAGATACCCCCAGACACAACAGATTTTTCTGCTCCAGTGAACACTTCAAGACCAAAATACTAGTTAGAAAAATCAGAGATGAGACTTTATTTATA
>NW_005204501.1:0-201 GCF_000412655.1 Myotis brandtii
GAAAGCCACATCCATTAGTGAATAGATGCAAGTGAGATAGGCTCAACCTTTTGGAATGAGAATTTAAATGTGGATTTCTAGTTTTATCCCAATCTCAAGCTAGCTGATTCTGCTTAGACTTGGTCATACTCTACTAGAAGGAAGAGCTAATATTTTCCTTATATATTAGTTGTTTTGATATTATAATATCTGTTGACTCTG
>NW_005204502.1:0-201 GCF_000412655.1 Myotis brandtii
GAAAGCCACATCCATTAGTGAATAGATGCAAGTGAGAAAGGCTCAACCTTTTGGAATAAGAATTTAAATGTGGATTTCTAGTTTTACCCCAGTCTCAGGCTAGTTGGTTCTGCTTAGGCTTGGTCATACTCTACTAGAAGGAAAAGCTAATATTTTCCTTATACATTAGTTGTTTTGATATTATAATATCTGTTGACTCTG
>NW_005204503.1:0-201 GCF_000412655.1 Myotis brandtii
CCACAACCAAGCCAAACAGGCCACACCCCTGGTCACAACCCTACAGACTCCTCATTGCCTTATTCAGTTAGCAGACCTTCACACTGAACTTTTCCCAGACCTTGAACATGACTTGCTTCCACTCGACAGAAAACCCATGCAGATTGGTTTCCACTGTTGGCATACTTCCCCCACTGCTTCTCTTCATCTGCTCTCTGCTAT
>NW_005204504.1:0-201 GCF_000412655.1 Myotis brandtii
CAAGTGCCACTCTTTGTGGAAATCTGGGGAGGTGAAAGGCACATGGGCTTTGGAACCAGTCAACCCTGGGATTAAATCTGAGCTGCCAGGCTTAACAGCTGTGAGACCCTTGGCAATCGATTTAATTTGTGTCATTACCATTTTTTCACAAATCACCAACTTGAAGGACTATTGGGAAGATAATATTAGATAGTTTATATC
>NW_005204505.1:0-201 GCF_000412655.1 Myotis brandtii
CATACCTAGAGCTCGGGAGAGAGGCCAGAGGGTGGGGGACTGGAAGACAAGGGGCTGCTTCTGCTGGAGCTGGGCAGCCTGCCCAGGAACAGGAAGGACGGTAGGCGCTGCAGAGCCCAGCACTGGGCGGCCCAGGGAGGCCTGGCCACCATCGAGAGCCAGAGGGCAGGTGTGGGTGGTGGGGAGGGTGACAGGTGTGGG
>NW_005204506.1:0-201 GCF_000412655.1 Myotis brandtii
TTTTGGAGTAAAAATGTTTTTCTTTTCTTATAATAATGAGGATACCATGCAGAGTGATACTTTCCATAGAAAGAGCATTTTTGGATGTCCCTGGCTCCACAAAATAAAAATTGTGGTAACCCTATATATACGCTCCCCCATATACTTTAAAGAAAGTTTAATCATTGAAATACAAAATAATGAGCATTATTGCTCCAGTTT
>NW_005204507.1:0-201 GCF_000412655.1 Myotis brandtii
GCCTTTTCTGCTAGGTCCTGAGAATGCCACAATTAATGAAAAACAACATCAACCAACAAAACCCAAAAAACAGTCCCTGACCTCAATGATACGTTAGTGGGGAGAAGGGAAAGGGAGAAGTTCAGGATGATATAAGTTTTTCTTGTTTGGGTGACTTGGTCAACGTTGGTGCCACCAACTAAAATGGAGAACACAGGATGA
>NW_005204508.1:0-201 GCF_000412655.1 Myotis brandtii
TGTTTGGGGACACGCTAAGCGAACTGTTAGGTAAGCAACTGGACACAGGAGTGTGCATTGCAGGGCTCCCAGAATAAAGACAAATTGGGCCTCACTGGTGTGTGGGTGGCGATGGCAGGCATGAGACTGCATTGAACCACACAGGGAGAGTGCGGATAGAGAAGAGGGAGGTCTGAGAACTGAGCCCAGAGGTTGGAGAAA
>NW_005204509.1:0-201 GCF_000412655.1 Myotis brandtii
CCCCCCCTGACAGTCTCTTCACCCTCTTGTGTTTCTCTTGCTCAGTCCATCTACACCCTGTAGCCACACAGATCTGATCATCTTGTTCTCCTGCTGAAAGCCTCCATTAAAGTCTAGACTTAGGGTAAAGTCTCAGCTCAAGCGTGGACGGTCAGGCCTCCACTGCCCATGTGTCCTCTCCCTTCCTGATCTCCTGCCCAC
>NW_005204510.1:0-201 GCF_000412655.1 Myotis brandtii
AAAACACTGTTACATTATCCTCTTCAACATGATTTTCCTTATATATCTGTTCTTTGAAATGTCATTAACCTGAAACCATTAAATATAAATTAAGTCTCCCTATGCAACATTCAATATTTCCATCAATCATTCACCCCTACCAGTCCTGCAAATGAGTGTCGATCCATTCATTCTCAGCCTCTCCCTTTCTCTCTGCTGTTT
>NW_005204511.1:0-201 GCF_000412655.1 Myotis brandtii
AAGAATGACAAAGCTGGGGATGGGGGTGAGGGAGGCTAAGTATGTGCAAGGAGAATACCGGGGCAAATCTAGAGGGCCTGAATTATGAATGCTTAAATTTTATGACCACAAATGTCAATCATCTCTGAGAATTACTTTTCATATTTTCTTGGTCAATTGAGATGGCTATTTCACATCTCTCCTTTACCCTCCATCACTCTT
>NW_005204512.1:0-201 GCF_000412655.1 Myotis brandtii
CTTCCTGTGAGAAAACCCACCTTTGTGTGTAGGCAACCTTCCTGCTGTTGTGGGTACACCATCTCTTTTGGGGAAAACATACCTTTCTGTGGGGAAAAGGCACCTTCCAGGAAGGAAATACACCTTCCAATGGGGTGCCCACCTTCCTGTGTTGAAAAAACACATTCCCGTGGGGGAAACGCATTTTCCTCTAGGGGACCA
>NW_005204513.1:0-201 GCF_000412655.1 Myotis brandtii
AGGGACTTGCTCAGAGTCACACAGCTCTAATGCAGCAGAGCCAGCAGCCTGACTTCCCACCCTGTACCTGACCTAAGACACCAGGTGACACCTCACCTCACGTCGCCTGGAGAATTCTGGCCCCTGACGCACCCTGTGCCATTGAAGTCAGGGGCTGTGGACCGAGAGACTCAGCGGGGACAGGAACCAAATCGGGGAGGG
>NW_005204514.1:0-201 GCF_000412655.1 Myotis brandtii
GTGGAGGGGCTCCTCTGCGGTGCTAGAGCAGCTAGAACCTTCTTGGCCTTTCTGAGCTGCAGGAAGTCCCCACTTCTTCCCACTTCACAGCAGCTCAGAGGATCCTTACGCAGCCGAGTGATCCAGGTTGGGCAGGGCCTGTGCCCATTTCACAGAGGAGAGAAGCTGGTGAGACCCTGGCCCATTGCTACTGGCCTGAAG
>NW_005204515.1:0-201 GCF_000412655.1 Myotis brandtii
CTATTTGAAGTAATAGTCAAAGTATTTTTTTAAGCATATAATTATAAACTAGAGGCCCAGTACATGAAATTTTGGCACTCAGGGGGGTCCCTCAGCCCAGTCAGTACCCTCTCACAGTCCAGGAGCTCATGGGGAGGGGGCCTAAGCCGTCAATCGGACATCCTTAGTGCTGCCGCTGAGGGATGAGCCTGGCTTCTGGCA
>NW_005204516.1:0-201 GCF_000412655.1 Myotis brandtii
GATATCTTGGCCCTGGCACAGGAGACCATAACATGCACCCCCATTTATTGAGCACTGATTGTATACTGGCCACAATATAACTTTATGCAATAAAGTTATAAATCCTTCTGATAATGGACAGATAAGAAAACAGGCGCTAAGAGGTCAGGTCTCTTACCCAAGAGGATGCAGATGGTAAGTAGTAGAATTGGACATGGGTCC
>NW_005204517.1:0-201 GCF_000412655.1 Myotis brandtii
CAACCAGCGGACCCCACGGTCACCACCCTACTATTTCCTCACGCCAGGCGGTGAGTCAGACGTCGCCCAACTAGTGTTCCACCATTTCCTCTGCAAACACTGCACAGACTAGCCTCCTGCTTTAAAATGTGCGATTATATGAGACCGGCTGCTTTGTCGCTGTCCTTGTGGGTTCTGTAAAACAGAAAAGTGTTCCGTTTT
>NW_005204518.1:0-201 GCF_000412655.1 Myotis brandtii
CATAGAGCACCAACTCTTACTAGAGAGCTACTATTACTGATCGAGCTATATATGCCTAATGACTAAGCCTCCCTGGATATTTAGAGGCTAAGAAAAAGCAGATGTCATCATCCATACAAGAAGAAGATACTGATGGTGAAACTCATCAAAAGAGGGCAAGAAATCTGGAGTCCTACACACATGCCATCAGCTGGAATATGC
>NW_005204519.1:0-201 GCF_000412655.1 Myotis brandtii
TGGTGCACAAAATTCGTGCACTCTGGAGGGAGAGGGGGTCCCTTAGCCTGGCCTGTGGCTCTGCCACCCCCTGCAGCCTGCCAGTCAGTGTCCTGGGCCTCCCTCTGCAGGGCAATCATGGGATGATGGCCCGGCCTCTGACCAATTGCATCGCATCCACCTTTGCTGGCCTGGCGCCAGTGGGTGTCATAGCGTGGTCAT
>NW_005204520.1:0-201 GCF_000412655.1 Myotis brandtii
AAACCATTTATTACTTGATGATACTTCATTAGAAGCTCTTTTCTCTGTTATAAAAAGAATGGCTCTTTCCATGATGGTAGACTGAGTTACATAACTTTTTGAAACTTGTCATTCCAAATATCGGTACCTAATAAAAGGTCATTAGTGATCAGCTAAAGAGATTAATCACTTGTCACTTTCTCACCAGTGATCACTCAAAAT
>NW_005204521.1:0-201 GCF_000412655.1 Myotis brandtii
CTTCTTCTTCTTCATCACGATCATCATCATCAGACTATTTCCTGTGGATGAAACAGGAAGGTTCTGGTACCAAGGACATCAAGGAGATTGGCTTAAGCTTATCGAGCCCAAAGGGTGTTCTGGTGCTGGGGCACTCAGCCAGGTGCCACAGCTGTGTCTCTGGGTGTGGAATGGACACTTTTTTGTTGTTGGTTTTTAATC
>NW_005204522.1:0-201 GCF_000412655.1 Myotis brandtii
TGGCTTCATTTCAGTTAACCTGCGTGTGTGCCGATTCATTCAACAAATACATGCTGCGCACCTGTCCTGTGCCCGAATGCAGTGGCGGGAGGGCTCCGGTCGCACTGCTGGCCGTTCTGGTCCTCTGGGTCCGCAGCCAGGAGGGTGGGTCTTCTGTCCCCTCTGAGTGGGTTAGGATAACAATGTTTGAGGGCTGCACAC
>NW_005204523.1:0-201 GCF_000412655.1 Myotis brandtii
CCGGGGAGCTCCGTGCAGCTTCCTGGGCTCTGGGGGGTCAGGGCAGATATTCACTGTTTTCTGGAAATGGGGAGCAGCAGCAGAAGTTGGGAGAGCAGGGCTGCCCTGGCACCGCGGGTGCATGTGGCCCGTCCTGGTCAGGAGGGCAGCAGCCCTGGGGGTGAGAGGGGGCCCAAGGGCTGGAGCCTCCTCATGTGCCGG
>NW_005204524.1:0-201 GCF_000412655.1 Myotis brandtii
ATTTCATTGGGTCTCCAAGGTCTCTCCATTGCCCTCAAGATAATATGTAATGTCCTTATCACGGTTCTTGATCATTGGTCCTTACTAGTCTATATAACTTGTCACATCAGTCCTGTTACCAGATAGTAAGGAGCTAGTATCTTGCAAATAATGCTCACATTTTAAACATTTCAAGGCACATGACTCAAAGGCAATCACCTT
>NW_005204525.1:0-201 GCF_000412655.1 Myotis brandtii
TGCTCAGACAGGCCCAGAGGGGAGAACCAGGAGAGACAAGTGGAATTCCAGGGAGACGGATTTCAGTTTGACGCAAGGACGACCTTTGACGCAGTTAGAGTTGAGCTGTCCAATGGTGGATTCGGCTGCCTTGGAGGCAATGAATCTAAAAGGTGTTCACCAGAGAAAATCAAAGGGGCCCTTGCTCCCCTGCCCACAGAG
>NW_005204526.1:0-201 GCF_000412655.1 Myotis brandtii
GACAAGAAAACCTGGCATAGGGGAGTAAGAGAAAATGGACACGGGTGCTTTTCTAAAGAGTCCACACTAATTAGAGACAGACGCACTTTGCTGCATTTTTTAAACTAGCATCTATGACCTGCAAGAACCTACAAGAAAAAAAAAATGGTTAAAGAATGGGTAGTATCCTATAAAACAGAGATTCAGAAAGTTACTGTAACT
>NW_005204527.1:0-201 GCF_000412655.1 Myotis brandtii
GGGGGCGACACGGAGACCGCTGGCTGGGGTCTGGCTGTGAGGAGCACTGAAGGCCACCTTAGAGCCAGCGGACTGGGTGGTGTAGGCATGCAGGTGCCAGGGACGAGCTTTGTGCCGGATGGGTATGATCGAGAGGTCTCAGAGCCTTCACTCTGGCTGCAGACGGAGAGCTGCATCAGCGAGGCCAGGGGGGCACGGGAC
>NW_005204528.1:0-201 GCF_000412655.1 Myotis brandtii
CATCTTATACTCCTTCATCTCAGGACTGTGCGTTCTGATCCACTTTACCTCTCGTCCTGGGGGAGTCACGGGGCTCTGAGTGTGGCCGGTGCCGGCCCTGGAAGAACCCTGGCACCAACAGAGGGTCCTAAACGCATCCCGCAGTTCTAGGAGCAGAAGGAAAGCTAGTTTGATGAGACCCAGGGACAAACAGTGGCATCA
>NW_005204529.1:0-201 GCF_000412655.1 Myotis brandtii
TTTTCCAGTAGTAACTCCTGTTAAGGAAATGCAAACCTGTGCCATGAAAATAAGTGTTTGTTCACAGACCTGAAGTTAAATGAAACCCCTGTAGTGGTTATTTTTAGATATGCATGCAAACGTTCTTCCCACGTTATTTTAGCATATTTTTTAACTAAAATTAGGGAGGAAATGTTAGTAAAGGATTGGCCTGCAGTTGTA
>NW_005204530.1:0-201 GCF_000412655.1 Myotis brandtii
GTCTTCGCTCCACCATTTTCACATATAGAAGAATGGGTGCCTTTGATGGTGTCAGTGACCACAATGCATAAGCAACAGGATAACTAGGAAGTGTATGTTCTGACTCCTCTAGACCCACTAATACTGAGCAGAAACAGACCCTGCCCACACTGGCATTATACTGAGCCCAAACCTCTAGTCCAGTGGTTCTCAACCTTCCTA
>NW_005204531.1:0-201 GCF_000412655.1 Myotis brandtii
TTATTACATCACTGTAGTGGAATATTCCTCACCAATTAAAAAAAAGAACTACTGATACAGGCATCAATGTAGATGAATCTCAAAAGCAGTATGTTCAATAACAAAAGCCACACACAAAGCCTCCGTACTGTATGACTTCATGTATATTACAATTCAACAAAATATAAAACTGTAGGGACAGAAAACATACCTGTGGTTCCT
>NW_005204532.1:0-201 GCF_000412655.1 Myotis brandtii
GGGTGAATCACATAGATTTCTAAACCACCCACGTGCATGGATGGCCTTGCAAGTTAAGAGGAAATTAATGAGCCCTGGCCAATGTGGCTCCGTTGACTGCAGCATCACCACGCATATGGAAAGGTTGTGGGTTCAATTCCTGGCCGGGGCACATACTGAGGTTGCAGGTTCGATTCCCCCTTCAGGGCATGTACAGAAGGC
>NW_005204533.1:0-201 GCF_000412655.1 Myotis brandtii
CCCCCCTCCCCCCTGTGAGCACTGATGCCCCTTATTCCTAGCACAGCTGTCCCCGGTGGGGCTGCGCTGCCAGCGCTGCCTGGGGGAGCCTATCGCATCTCCACCAGGAGAGCAGGGTCCACCCAGCTGGAAACAGCGGTCCAGCCGGTGCTGTGGGTTGGCTATTTTGAGAAGTAGGAGCCGCCTTGCAGTGGGAGCCAG
>NW_005204534.1:0-201 GCF_000412655.1 Myotis brandtii
GGCAACCGAGACCTTTCTTTGTCTCTCCTCCAGCCAATTTCTTTTCCTCTCCCTGTGCTTCTCCCCAGCAAATGCTGAGGCAAGAGAAGAGGAAGGGTCGCCTTGTGGGGTTGTGCAGCCTGTGCACTGCTCACAGGTGCCTTCCACGTGGGGCCAGACGCCAGACTGGTCTCTGCTCACCTGTGCTCTGCCCTCTGACTG
>NW_005204535.1:0-201 GCF_000412655.1 Myotis brandtii
TTTGTAAATTATATAAATGTCTAAGCACTATGTTGTAAACCTGAAAATAATATCATCTTGTATGTCAACTATAATTTAAAATAAATGTAAAAATATAAATTAAAGAAAACAAAAACCAAAATTAGATAAAAACAGTTCAGAATTTGACTTTGAACCAGAAAAGCGCTTAAATTTTGAGTACATGTGCATTAAGTATTATGT
>NW_005204536.1:0-201 GCF_000412655.1 Myotis brandtii
GTCAGGCTCCCCACCTGCGCTCGGCTGGAGCGTGGGGCGAGCCCCGTGCTGGCGTGCACCTCTCTCTGCTTCTCCAGAAAGAAGGGCACGCCCAGGCTTCGGGGAGGAGTGGAGGCGCACGGAGGGCACCGGGAGGCGGGGCTCCCTGTGTGAGACCGGGGATGGGCCGCTTCCCATCCTGCTCCGTCCTCCTGCCCGCAC
>NW_005204537.1:0-201 GCF_000412655.1 Myotis brandtii
TGAGCCTCACTTTTTAGTCATAGGGTAACTAACTTTTCTGTGGCTAAGCAAGATCTAATGCAAATGTAAATTACCGAGGCTTAAGGTTCTCTTCCGTTTTAAAAGTGTAGACAGAAAGTTTTAGAACGTAGTATTAATGAAAAGAGCTGGAAAGAGCTAGAGTTTGTGAGGAAACTTAGAAAAGAAAGGGAAAGGCTCAAG
>NW_005204538.1:0-201 GCF_000412655.1 Myotis brandtii
GGATGTTCAGCTTCCCTGACCTGGGCTTGGCACATCTTGGCTGGGCTCGCTCGTGTACCTGCAGGCGGCTGGCAGGTAGGCTGGCCGGCTTCACTGGCTGACTCAGCTCTGCCACACGGTTCTCTCCACTTCCGGGAGGCCAGCCCAGGCAGCTCTCACAGTGGAGACAGCAAAGGAAGCGAGCAGAAGCTTACAAGGTCT
>NW_005204539.1:0-201 GCF_000412655.1 Myotis brandtii
TTTTCCCATTGCTTTTCAGAAAGGAGGGAGAGAGGGGGAGAGAGAGAGACAAAGAGAGAGACAGAGACAAAGACATCTGACTGGTTGCCTCCCGCATGCACCCGGACTAGGGGCCAGGAGCAAACATGCAACCCAGGTACCTGCTCTTGACCAAGAATTGAACACGCAATCTTTCTGTGCCCAGGTGGACACACAAACCAC
>NW_005204540.1:0-201 GCF_000412655.1 Myotis brandtii
ATCCAGGTGTGGAAGGTCACCCAGTCCTCCCAGTGTCTTTACTTCCCACCCGTGGGCCGCTCCAACCCTGCCCGCCATGGGGAAATGGGCGGCAGAGTCACGGGCTGCCAGCTGCTGAGAGACGCTTTCACGCAGTGGATAAGGAGCTCAACCCCCTCAGACCGCCACTCAGCCCCAGTCCAGACCAGGTATGTCAGGGCA
>NW_005204541.1:0-201 GCF_000412655.1 Myotis brandtii
CGCTCTATCCACTGAGCCAAACAGGTTAGGGCTATACATAATACTCAAAAGGGAAGACATATGGGGGTTAATTGAGCTTTACTGGTGATAAATTAGAGTGGGGAATGAAGAGGGAAATCCCTGGGATTAAACAAAAAGTAAAAAAAGTAGACAAAAACTTCTTTTTTAAAATGTTCTCCAACAGTTAACACTTAATATTTG
>NW_005204542.1:0-201 GCF_000412655.1 Myotis brandtii
TGGAAAATGATACAACTACAGGCAGTGTTGTAAAGCTCTGACAGGATTTCTGGGACCTAGAGGCCATGTGAATGTGGAAGAGTGTGCAAGTAACCAGAAGGTCTTAATTTCATACCTTTGGCTGATGATTTTGTTCCATGTAAACAGGAAGTAAAGACTAAGGTAGAGATATGAACTTTTATTACATTGAAAGTATGTCCC
>NW_005204543.1:0-201 GCF_000412655.1 Myotis brandtii
AAATACCCAGGTGGGGAAAAAGGAGTGAGAGAGAGAAGAGAAAGCACCACCTAAAATTAAAACAGCAATAACAAATCACATTTTCTACTTTTGATTGAATTTGGGAGTACAGTAGCATAAAGTTAAAAGTGAGGGAAATAAAAATAAGCCAGCAAAGATGGCACATTTGACATGGAGAGGACTTTCATTTTCCTAGGGTTG
>NW_005204544.1:0-201 GCF_000412655.1 Myotis brandtii
GCAGAGACAGAGTATTACATGAAGATATTTTTGAAATGATTTCCTCCTTTTGCTTTGGAACACAGCACACACTCAGGTTACTTCCTTGTCAGCTGCTGACAATACTCTCCCAGACACCTAAGAAGGATGTCTCTAGATCCGTTTCCTTTTCATATTACCTGTTATCTCTTAACAACTTCTCCATCTCCATGGCTTCATTCT
>NW_005204545.1:0-201 GCF_000412655.1 Myotis brandtii
TGTTTTGTTTTCATTTTTATCTCTCACTTTTATCAAGCAATATGTTAGGTCTTGGAGAATTAGGAATAATATCAAGAATTCCCAGTACTGGCATGGGTCCACCTAGGAGACCTGGAAACTGGGAGACATAACAGACAGAATGCTCTGCCTCCTGTAAAAAGCCACATATTCTAGTATAACCCTTTCAGCATGATCTGTGAC
>NW_005204546.1:0-201 GCF_000412655.1 Myotis brandtii
TTTTTGTGTTCCAGCATGCGGTGTTTCTGGGCTATGATATTTGTGGCAGGAGGTATGAAATACAACTGTAGAGCAGGTTCAGAGGGAAGCTGCTGTTGTTTAGACAGCTACCTTATCTTACTTTGAGAGTAATTTAGTTTCTGCAATTGAGAGGGATATAAGCTTTGGTGAAGAATAGTGAATTTGGATATATATATATAT
>NW_005204547.1:0-201 GCF_000412655.1 Myotis brandtii
CATTTCATAGAAAATAGCTTTCTTCATGCTGTCATACATCCCCATCACCATCCCCCACAAATGCACAAGAGATTGGAAATAATCTACTCAATGCCTTTCAAAATACAGAGCATTTTTACATTGCCAGTAGCCTATAATCAGAAAGATCAATATATTGTATAAAACACCATTTTGCTTGTTTCAATTATTTCACTGCAAAGC
>NW_005204548.1:0-201 GCF_000412655.1 Myotis brandtii
AGCGTGGTATCCGATCCGCTATCTAAGAGTGCATAGGTGCGCACGAAACCTTTCGGGGTTTGTACACACACCGGTAAGATACCCAACCGCTCTTGTGTTTTGGTCATGTTCATAAGATTACACGCACGTGACTCCGCTTCAGTACCTTCGTGCAAAGCGCTCATGTGTGCTCTGTGCAACAGAGTGTGATGTCTACCTCGA
>NW_005204549.1:0-201 GCF_000412655.1 Myotis brandtii
TCTACACATGTAAGGCTTTCCTTCACAATGAGTTATCTGTTGTTAAATAAGACTCCATTGAGAAGAAAAGGATTAATCTCACATATTACATTTGCAAGGTTTCTTTCCAATATAAACTTTCTGATGTACAGAAAGGAATAAACACTGACTCAAGTTTTCCTCCCATTTTCTTTTTTCAAAATATATTTTTATTGATTTCAG
>NW_005204550.1:0-201 GCF_000412655.1 Myotis brandtii
CTGTTTTTCCTGAGACGAAACCAGTTCTGTTTTGAGATCTCTATTGTGCATTCCAGTGGGAATGTTGGGTAGGTAGTTGGATGTACAGTTTACATTTTAGGTGAGAGGTTGGAGTTGGATATATAAGTTGAATAGATGATACTTAAGACCAGGGGACTAGCTGAGATCACCTAGGACAGTGGTCGGCAAACTCATTAGTCA
>NW_005204551.1:0-201 GCF_000412655.1 Myotis brandtii
AATTGACACGATGGGTGTGTGAGTGGAAGGACCATCGGACAGACAGAGGCTGTGCCATGGCTCTGTGTCTCCGACTTTTTTGAAAACCTCTCCGGCCAGCCATGGAGACGACACTGAGCTCTCCGTATGCCGTCTCCTGGGACAGGGCTGGGGAATATCCATAGGAGGCCGCAAAATCATTGGGTCTGGCCCTGCCGAGGC
>NW_005204552.1:0-201 GCF_000412655.1 Myotis brandtii
CTCACTGCCCGGGGATCAGCAGAGCTGGGAGGCCTCCGGGCCCATGATCAGCGGAGCCGCCAGGCCTCCGGGCCCCGGGATCAGAGGAGCCGAGAGGCCTTCGGGTCCCGGGATCAGAGGAGCCGAGAGGCCTCCGGGCCCTGTGATCAGCGGAGCTGAGCGGCCTCCCGGCCCCAGGATCAGCGGAGCTGAGAGGCCTCC
>NW_005204553.1:0-201 GCF_000412655.1 Myotis brandtii
GCAGGCCCATCCACCCTCTGATCCTGGGACTGGGTCTGCCCAACTCTGCACTCCAAAAGTGGCCCACCCACACGCTGTGCTAAATGTCCTCCCCACACCTGTGGTCTTGAATCCAATCTGTAAACTTGAAAAGGTGATTTGCTTCTTAAATGTGAAGACATCAATGCAAAGCCATAGAATCACAAAGAATTATGAAAATAT
>NW_005204554.1:0-201 GCF_000412655.1 Myotis brandtii
ACTACAGTAAGGTAGTATGAGTAGATATCCTTGAAAACCAAGCCTGAGGATGGAGAGGGAATTAGCCACAGATCTAGCTAATGAAAGAATTCCAGAAAGAGAAGCTATCATAATAGATCCTCTTTATTTCACAGCTTTTAAATGCCATATAAGGGATGTATAAGCTTTCAAATATGTATAATGAAAGTGCAGAACTATGGA
>NW_005204555.1:0-201 GCF_000412655.1 Myotis brandtii
GCTGTGCCACAAAACCGTTTTTCATATAAGAGTTGTCTCTGAGACAGAACTGGCATCCACCTTCTACAGTGTCCGAATTTGACTGGCTGTCAGTTACTCTTTGTAGAAATGTTCTGGAAGTAAGGGGTGAGGGCTGTTTCCACCCACAGCTCATCCACTTCTTTGTAGTAATAAGCTGAACTGTAGTAGATTATGTTCTTT
>NW_005204556.1:0-201 GCF_000412655.1 Myotis brandtii
CAGCAGTGTTTGAATCACTCTGGGCCACTGATATTTCATAATTTGAAGATAGACCCAACTACTCTTAAGGTTCTCAGGGTCAGATCAAGTGATATAATCTTTAATTTTCCTTTAAAAAGCCTGGTACTATTAAAACCAAATAAACAATCCTCGAAAACATTTATTTTTTGAGATGTTATTGATCCAAATAGGGTCAGAGTC
>NW_005204557.1:0-201 GCF_000412655.1 Myotis brandtii
GAAAAGATGTTATAATTGTTCATAGGAAATACCAAAGAACCATAAGTATATGCAGTCAAAAATGTTAAAACTTACAAGCTATGTCTCTAGGGGAATAATCAAATGGATCTCACAAAACACAATTAATTTGCATTTCTATGGACAAGAATTATTTGCATTGTTGACAGTTTAATACAAGTTAAAGTCTATCTCTAAAGAGTT
>NW_005204558.1:0-201 GCF_000412655.1 Myotis brandtii
TTCCCAGCTGCTCTGGCCGGAGCAGAGCGGCCAGCACGGCAGCAGGACGCTGAGGGCCTCGGTGCGAGAGCTCCAGGTGACGCCTGCCCGGGGAAGCACCCAGTGTACCCGGCCGCCCAGCTAGGGCGCCATCTACACCCAGTGCACCCGGCCGCCCAGCCATGGCCTGGGCTCCTGGCCATCCTTTCCTCTGCGTGCCCT
>NW_005204559.1:0-201 GCF_000412655.1 Myotis brandtii
CCTCTCCCCCAGCTGCTGCCCCCTGTGGAACTGTGGCGCCTGCTGAAAGGTACAGGATGCAGGTGAATGCCAGATCGGCTCATCCTGAGACCTCAGAGTCCAGAGTTTCATTCAGAGAGAGCAAGAATCTCCATGATGAGAGCGGGCATCTGAAGTCTTGGGCAAGGTGAGATGTAGACAGAGGAACTGGGTCTATTATAT
>NW_005204560.1:0-201 GCF_000412655.1 Myotis brandtii
GCCCGAGCCCGGGGCCCTCAGCCCCACTCACTCCTCATTCTGGGGCCGCTTCCGGTGCGCTCTGATGACGTCTCCATCGGGCGCCGCTCGCGCTTTTCCTCCCTCCACCTCCTTCCGCGGCCCCTGTCGTCGGAGTCGGCGGTGGAGAGGATCCTCGTCCCCAAGCTCGCGCGGAGCAGAGTCCGCAGACCGACTCCCTCG
>NW_005204561.1:0-201 GCF_000412655.1 Myotis brandtii
GTGTGTGTGTGTGTGTGTGTGTGTGTTGTTTCCCACACAAAATTGGAAAGCATGGGCTATGCATCCCTCACCATTTTCCTCTATCAACTTCTAGAGCAATTTTCATTGTTGATGCCTAAGAAAAACCTTAGCCGGCCAGTGTGGCTCAGTGGTTGCGCATCGCCCACCCATGAACCAGGAGGTCACAGTTCGATTCCCGGT
>NW_005204562.1:0-201 GCF_000412655.1 Myotis brandtii
GGCCAGGCTGCAGTGGCATGGAAGTCCACTGATCCCCTCAGGCCAGGCCGAAGGCCTCTAGTAAATATATATGTTACAGCCATACACTACAATGGAAAAGACCATGTCCAAGTAAAAGCATAGCATTCGCTACATTTATAAGAGATTAACATCCTCACATCCTCCATAGAAGAAGACAAAATCAGATTTTGAAAATATATT
>NW_005204563.1:0-201 GCF_000412655.1 Myotis brandtii
CCGATCGCCCCTCAGGAGCAGGAGGAGGTGGAGAAGCACTGAGGGGTGATCGGGGCCAGCAGCCGCCGCTCACACCTGCTGATGTTGCTGAGCAATTGGGGCCAGCGCCGGCCACCAGCAGCAGGTTCGAGCAATGGCTGTAGTGCTGGCAGTGGGTGCGAGCGCCAGGCAGGACCGTGGTGCATGGGAGCAAAGAATTTT
>NW_005204564.1:0-201 GCF_000412655.1 Myotis brandtii
AAAATTCCATGAGATAGGAAGGAGCTCCCTGTGTCTTGGGGGACCTATATGGGGATAAGAGGCCCCTGGATTGAGGCCTGAGATGTAGGAAACGGGGTCTGAGATGTAGGCAGGTTCTCAGCCATGCCGGGCTCTGTGGGGCCTGGGAAGGGGTTGGGTTCTGATCGTATTGCAATAAGAAACCGAGAGCTGAACTGACCA
>NW_005204565.1:0-201 GCF_000412655.1 Myotis brandtii
GCTGGCACACATGGCATTAATTGGGTCTTTGTTCTCTATTTTCCCACTCCAGGGTGATTTAAGCTACGCATTTTCTGGTTAGGGAGGAGGGTGTGAATCATTGGCTCTCCATGCCCTTGGTTAGGGAAGGGAAGGTCTTGAGACTGACAAGCTGGCTGTAAATTGCCCAAACTGTTTGGCCTTGCCTAATTTTCTTGTCTC
>NW_005204566.1:0-201 GCF_000412655.1 Myotis brandtii
TGTGCTCTCTCATGAGAGGGAAGAACTAAGTTATGAGACCGAGTTCCCCATAAGCATAGCTGAGGATTGTTGAGAGCGTGTTTCCCGCAGGCACTGACAAGGCGGTTTAGTGGAATCAGCTCGTTTAACCCCCACAGCCCTCTGAGGCAGACTGTCTTTGTCCTACGTGAGGGAACTCCTAAGGGAGGAAACTAAGGCACA
>NW_005204567.1:0-201 GCF_000412655.1 Myotis brandtii
GAGAATTAAGTAAATTTATCCAAGTAAAGTATCCCCCACTGAGGAAAGTGTAGTGCCACCTCTACTCCAGAATGTTTTTTCTTGTGGGCCTTTCTGAGGCTGAATTCCTACTTGCACTCAACTTTAAATCCTTTCTTCTTCCCAACCTCATGTAAAACAAAGCCCTCTTTACTCGATTTTTTCCCAAATGCAATCCCACAA
>NW_005204568.1:0-201 GCF_000412655.1 Myotis brandtii
AGGCCTAGATGTGTGAGATTGGTAAGGTGACCAATGCCCCTGGGAAGAGTGGTCAACTGGTTGTTTGTCAAGACTAATTTCTGAAAGATCAATGTAAGAAAAGATGGTTACATGTATATTTCCAACAACTGATGTAAATTTAGAACTATATATCTACTAAACCAATAGCATAAACAAACAGAGAAATTAGATCGGACAGGA
>NW_005204569.1:0-201 GCF_000412655.1 Myotis brandtii
CTGCGAGTTTGACATGCTTGGTCTCTCCTATATGCCTATGACTACTCATATCTTCTTCCAATACCCAGCATACATGGGGGGACAGCCCCTAGCAGAGAAAGAGCTATACTTCGATAATAACACATGCCAAGATACATGTGAAAATGCCTACATGTGCCTGGCACGGGTGCTGTAACTGTTGTGCACAATGTGTTGCTAGCG
>NW_005204570.1:0-201 GCF_000412655.1 Myotis brandtii
GCTGCTGTGTTACTGCAGGGGTCCTGTGAGGCACCTGTTCGTCTCCTCACTCAGCGGCCGCTGTCCTAAGTACGCGGAGGCCTTCTCTCCTGTGTGCACCCCAGGGCACGGCCAGGGAGCGGGTGGTGGTCTTCACCTTGGGCCCTGTGATGAGTAAAGGATCATGCCTGTCAGGGAGCACTGTGGCCGCTTCCAGGAAAG
>NW_005204571.1:0-201 GCF_000412655.1 Myotis brandtii
AGAAGAAACATAAAAAGCAGCTCTTTATCTCAAGAAAAGAAGCAGAAACCATGCACTGGTGTGCTACCTAATAGGCTCATGAATGTAGTTGTAATTGTTATAACTGTCAAATATTTGCTGAACTCCAAAGGGATGGCCCCAGCATTTTCTTTTTTGAATGAGAAGGTTGAAAGAATATTTCTTTACAGCCTGGCTATTTTT
>NW_005204572.1:0-201 GCF_000412655.1 Myotis brandtii
AGGCTCCTATCCTGAATAAAAGCATATGGGTTTGCTGATTGAATTCTTTTCTTCTAATTAGCATTGGTTGCTAGTCCACACTTTTTTAATTTTTCAGAGTAGGACATGAGGCAGAAGAAGCAAAAACAAGCCAACTAAGAATGAGGGCCTTTGATTCAAAGCTATTAGTATAAAACATAATAATCTCTAAAGGGCAGTTTA
>NW_005204573.1:0-201 GCF_000412655.1 Myotis brandtii
TTTCATTATCTTATATAGATATACTCAGTTTACTCAGGCTTGGATATACATGAAACAAAGCTGGCAAGATATCTGATAAGAAAAAATGATGCTGGTATATACAAGTATAGGGGGGTAAAATCTGTTAAAATATTATGGGGATTTTCTCAGCCTGTGTTTGTCCATGGCTGCAGGAGACCACCACTTTGGGGGTTTTCCTGG
>NW_005204574.1:0-201 GCF_000412655.1 Myotis brandtii
GATTCTCTCTCATCATTGATGTTTCTCTCGCTCTCCTCTGCCCTTCCTTTCTGAAATCAATACAATATATTTTAAAATATGTTCTGACTCCCAAGGTCCCACTGGCTGGTCAACACCCCCATGCAAACTTGGCTAAAGAGCGGCCTTTTCTCTCTGTGGGTGACGGGATCATGTCTGTTCTCTCCCTGAGGCACTGAGCCC
>NW_005204575.1:0-201 GCF_000412655.1 Myotis brandtii
TCATTAAAGTTCCAGTCCCGACTCTGACAAGTTGAGCAACTGTGGGCATTTGCTCAAACTCCCCGAAGCTCAGTTTTCACATCTGTACAATGGGGATTCCAGCCCCATAAGGTCCAGGCCTCAGCTCAAGCTCTGCCATCTCCTCTCTTCCCTATTCCCATTCCTCCCCTCACCTCAGCTGTAACCGTCTCCAACCTCAGC
>NW_005204576.1:0-201 GCF_000412655.1 Myotis brandtii
AATGGAAAGCCCCTCCCCCCAATGTTGACTCCTGAGAGAAATGGCACAAAGCAGTTACTCCATAAATATCTGTTGAGAGAAAAAATGAGTAAATGAACTATTTTTTATCTTATTTTAATCAAAATTATGCACAAGGAGATATATACAAATATATGTTCACGATGACATTATCCTATATAATAAAAGAGTAATATGCAAATT
>NW_005204577.1:0-201 GCF_000412655.1 Myotis brandtii
CACTCTTCCCTGACTCCAGTCTCCATTCCAGGCTACCCTATCCTGAGACTGGCTTTGGGGTAAAGGTGCAGCGGAGGCCTTCTTGGACCACCCCTGCTCTCCAGATGGGACAGGCCTGCACCGCACTCTGCTCTCCCCTTAGGGGCAGTACTTGCACCTCTGCCGGCTGCTTTCAGATCTGCCTCCCCTGCCAATGGGGAG
>NW_005204578.1:0-201 GCF_000412655.1 Myotis brandtii
GAGCCCTTTAAGAAAAACAGCAGCTAGCAGCAGCCTCGAGGCCAGGAACTGGCCAACAGGAGAGGAGGCTGAGGCCCGCAGGCAGGCGAATGCCTTGCTCAGAGTGCAGGGAAGGAAGGGCTGGGGTGGGGCCTGTTCTCCAGGCTCCTTATCCCTCCAAACCCGGGGCTCCTTGCCCAGGACTCTCTGGTCCACAGAGGA
>NW_005204579.1:0-201 GCF_000412655.1 Myotis brandtii
TCAGGACTGGAGCCCCAGTTGCAGGGCCGGTGAGTTTCCGGGGTCAAAACTGGGCTCACGCAGCTGGGGCTTTGGGGCGGACGGGGCTCGGCTTGGCGCTCAAATCAGAGCGAGGAAAAGTCTCTAACGGGACAGATGTGCGTCCTCTGACGCCTACCCCGTGAGTGCGAAATGGGGCGGGAGGGGTCGGCGCGCTGCTGG
>NW_005204580.1:0-201 GCF_000412655.1 Myotis brandtii
ATTTGAATGGCAGTTAAATGGGGTTGTTTCATTAACGATGCATCAAAGTCACAGTTAAAATTCTTTATTTTATTTGTGTATGCTATACTTTAAAAACTTTATTAACAAAATTATATAATGAATTACATGAATTCAGTGAGACAAAATTCGTTTTATATGCTTCTGAGCCATTTTGTTTGTTTTATTGAGAACTGTATGTCG
>NW_005204581.1:0-201 GCF_000412655.1 Myotis brandtii
CAGAAGAGGACACTGAAATATACAGTCTTCTCAAACGGGACTACTTTACCGCGTGGGGTTATTTTGTTGTTTGTTTTGTTTTATTTTGTTTGGTGTGTATGTGGGGGTGCTTTTTCTCTTCGTTACATCTCCAATAACCCTTCACAGCAGCACTAAATGACTATTGACTGGATATCGGGGAGAAGGTGTGGGGATCTTAAA
>NW_005204582.1:0-201 GCF_000412655.1 Myotis brandtii
TTTGTTTATTTTTTCTTTTGTTTCACATGCTGCAGGTGATATATCAACAAAAAAATATTATTAAGAGAAGTGTCCTAGATTTCACTGCCTATGTTTACTTCTAGGAGTTTTATGGTTTGAATTTAAGTTGATAATCCATTTTGAGTTTATGTGTGTATATGGTGGAAGAAGGTGGTCTAGTTTCATTTTTTGTTTGTATCT
>NW_005204583.1:0-201 GCF_000412655.1 Myotis brandtii
TATACTCTTGGTGACAAAAGACCTTTAAATCTAGCAACTCTGGAAGTACAAAGGCTCAGAAGTAAGGCTAAGCTTGGTGTACTATGGGAGCAGCGGGGCTGGTACAGCTGGGGCTTGGGGGTGGGAGGGGAGTGGTGGGGTGTGAGGCTGAACATGGAGGCAATCTGGGGTATTGGTGTTAATGAGAGGGAAAGCCACTGA
>NW_005204584.1:0-201 GCF_000412655.1 Myotis brandtii
AATTTTTTTGATATTTCTTTTAGTGACTTGTTATTTAAATAAACCTGGATATGCATTAGTTTTCAGCTTATAATTGGGCATGGAAGGTGTTAACATTTTACGTTTGGAAAAATGTAAGCCTTCATCTGTACTAATAAAAGCCTAGGTGGCTTTCGCACCCTCATGCGATGCCCTTACGTCATCACAAGATGGCCACCCCCA
>NW_005204585.1:0-201 GCF_000412655.1 Myotis brandtii
GTTCATAAGTCAACACTCAACCACTGAGCTATACCAGCTGGCCTTGAGTGTTTTTATTACAGTTGATTTCTAATTTCATGTGATTGTGATCTAAAAAGATGCTTTATATGATTTCAATCTTCTTGAACTGTTAGAGACTTGTTTTATGTCCTAACATGTGGTCCATCTTTGAGAATGTCCCATGTACACTTGAGAAGAATG
>NW_005204586.1:0-201 GCF_000412655.1 Myotis brandtii
ACAGAAACATTTACAACAAAGAAAGACAACTTGTTTTCGAGTAAGAAACCCCAATAAATTAAGCCTGTCAAAAATTGTTTGAGGTTTCCTTAGAATCTATCCAATCAGAGAAATTTTTTAAGAGGAATATGTTGTAGTTGAGGCCAAATCAGTTTGGGATCTAAAAGAAATATCTAAAAAGCACAACCTTAGCAAAAAATT
>NW_005204587.1:0-201 GCF_000412655.1 Myotis brandtii
TAAAATGCTTGTAGTCATCAAAGAAGAGTGAGCCAAATAGATATTTAGATTTATAAATCTGAAACTCAGGTAGAGGTCACAGGTAAATAGTG
This sequence comes from Myotis brandtii, assembly GCF_000412655.1. Lineage (NCBI taxonomy): Eukaryota > Metazoa > Chordata > Mammalia > Chiroptera > Vespertilionidae > Myotis > Myotis brandtii. Next base: position 93 of record NW_005204587.1, read on the forward strand.
GTTTGGAATTTTTCACCTATAGATGATTGCCAAAATCATAAAAGCAGTTAAGAGCTTCCAGGAGGGAAATACGAGCTAAATATCAGAGTAAGAAGAAGTACTACAGTGT
>NW_005204588.1:0-201 GCF_000412655.1 Myotis brandtii
GGAGCCGCGCCCTCTCCTCCCGCCCCCACGTCCCCAGTCCGGAAGCTCTGTCCAGAGGGCCCTGAGGGTGCTCGTCTGGATGGGGGGGGGCGCCCCCTCCTTGGGAGCTGAGAATGTGGCCTCTTAAACCAAACGGGGCACCGGCCTCAGCAGAGGGAGCCCCCGGCAGCTCCTCACAGGGAAGCGTGGGGCCCTGGGGGT
>NW_005204589.1:0-201 GCF_000412655.1 Myotis brandtii
ATCCAGCACCACATGTAATTATTATTTTTCCTTATGATGAGAACTTTTAAGATTTACCATCTTAGCAACTTTTAAATATGCACTACAATATCGTTAACCATAGTCACTATGCTGTATGTTACATCCCCAGGACTTACAGCTGGAAGTTTGTATCTTTTGACCCTCTTCCCCATTTCACCCACTCTCATCCATTCACTTCTA
>NW_005204590.1:0-201 GCF_000412655.1 Myotis brandtii
AGTCCACCCCTAGGGAAATGAGGTTTTGGAAGGGCATAGGACCGGGAATCATTCTCAGCCCAACACCCAAAGTACATACGCACATATACACACATGAACATGCACAGGTACCCATACATGCACACATGAGTATTGGAACAGTATACACACATGTACACATGCCGACACAATGTATACACAGACAAGGAAAGGACTGGAACG
>NW_005204591.1:0-201 GCF_000412655.1 Myotis brandtii
TCGCATGAAATCAGGGCCCTAGATTTGGAGTGTCAACCTGCACACCTTCTTGCAGGATCATTTGATAATATAATATTTAAGTCACATTTATGTCCTGGATATGCCAATTCTACCTCTAACGATCTTCCTTCCAAATGTACTCGCATATTTGCACAAATAGGTCTGCACAGAGATGCTTAGATGAGCAAAGGATTGCAAACA
>NW_005204592.1:0-201 GCF_000412655.1 Myotis brandtii
AGCCTCTCCTGGGAACCTCCAGATCTGTTTCCAGCTTTTATGTCCCAAAGACACCTCCAACTCAAAATGCTCAGCACATGGTTCACCATCCTCCCCCCACCAAAGCCTCTATGTTGATCCTCTCATCACCTGTGTCTCCCATCCAGACCTGTGCTGTGCCAGTATGGCCATGGGTGAACCTGAAAGGGTGGGGGGTGGCAA
>NW_005204593.1:0-201 GCF_000412655.1 Myotis brandtii
CAGGAGTCCACGGGCATTACTCACGTAGATGCAGACGCAGGCCAGTCAGCGGGGGAACCAGCTTCTCTGCAGGGCGGTCCTTGGTTATTGTTGCCGCGGCCACAGCGGATGACGTGTGGGCACGATGCGTGTGTGGCTTCCCAGTCTATTCAGGGCACAGGTAACTTCTGCGCACAGCCCATCAGTGAGATCGTGGCCACA
>NW_005204594.1:0-201 GCF_000412655.1 Myotis brandtii
CCCTCTCCCACAGGTGACGTAGGATGTTAAGGTGACACCCACGGAGGGAGGGCCAGGCGTGAGTTAAGGTGTAAAGGTGGTAACTTAGGTGTTTCTTTTACAACCGTCGGGGAAATTGTTGGAATTGCTTTTAAAATAGAAATATGGTTATACTTATAGTAAAGCGAATCCTATATAATAAAAGGCTAATATGCAAATCGA
>NW_005204595.1:0-201 GCF_000412655.1 Myotis brandtii
CTATCAATGTTTTATGATTTTATTCACTGTATTTATCATGTGACTCATTTCCTCTCCCTTTTCTCCTGCTTGTCACCACAACCTCCATTCTGGGGCTCCTCCCACTTCCCCATCTCTCTTAGACCCGCCCTCCTGACACTTTTCTGGTTGTTTTATAACTATAATTGACTTAAAAGTACAGGTCTTATGCTAAGTTATAAA
>NW_005204596.1:0-201 GCF_000412655.1 Myotis brandtii
GAGTTCTTGTCTATTTTGTTAACTCATGTATCCCCAGCTCCTCAACAAATAACTGATAAGGATTTGAATTAAATCTTTCATTTCTACGGGTGTTTAACATTTTTTTATGTCTGAGAATTATCCATATATATCCTTTGCATGTAACTCTCTAGTGATCATCTATCTGTGCCACTGACCATTTGTTTTCTGAGAATTACCTAA
>NW_005204597.1:0-201 GCF_000412655.1 Myotis brandtii
CCTGGGCAGCAGGGCCTGGCACCTGGTGTACCCCTTCTGCAGTGCCCCACCCTACGTTCCCCTTTGTGCAGGTTGCCAGGCAGGCCTCAGAGGCCTACTTCCTAGGATAGGGTGATAGACAGACCTGGTTTTCAATCCAGACTGGGCTCTGTGACCTCAGACATGTTGCTTAACCTCTCTGGACCGCAGTTTCCTTCTAAT
>NW_005204598.1:0-201 GCF_000412655.1 Myotis brandtii
GACAGCTAACAAGCACACGGAGAATAAGCACACTGCGTGTTCAGCACGGTCAGTGATGCACCTTAACCGCAGGGGCGGGGACTGACTGGGCAGCCCGTGAAGGAGCCCGTCAGGGTGCCCCGGGGCGACCATGCATGGAGCTATTTGCTTAAGATCATGCACATGGTGCTCTTTACTACAGTGTGTTAGGCCTCAATTTTT
>NW_005204599.1:0-201 GCF_000412655.1 Myotis brandtii
AAGTTGGAAGCCTAGTCAGACCTAATTGGAGTGTCTATTCAAGAATCTTGACTTGCGTGTTATTGAGAATGTGGAAAGTACTGGTTCAGGAAGTATTCTCTCAGTTTTAATGTGTTGTATATCTTCATATAGTGATTCAACTAGTTAATGTCAATACCCGTGGCACATTCTGGAAGGTAATTTGAAAGTTGAGGAGGAAAC
>NW_005204600.1:0-201 GCF_000412655.1 Myotis brandtii
CTCTCTCTCTCTCTCTCTCTCTCTCTCTCTCCCCTCGATTCTCTCTCTCTCTTCTCTCTCTCTCTCTCTTTCTTGCTTTGTGATTAGCACTCATAGGAGGCCTCTCCCATGGGGACAAGAGTGTTGTTGACTATTAGATTGATGTGGATTTGGGCAGATTTTCAAATTCTTATGCAGGATTGTAGGCAGCTCCAGTTTCAT
>NW_005204601.1:0-201 GCF_000412655.1 Myotis brandtii
AGAATTTTCAGTAACCACCAGAGGCTCGCCCGGATGATAGCAACCAGCGGCCACCTTGGTCTGGTGCCCCTGCTCACCTGCTCTGCCAATCTGCCACAGCTGATGCCCACCATGTTCTGTGGTCTGCCGCCTGCTGCTGACACCCGCAATGGTCTTTGTGCGTGCCCTGGTGGTCAGTGCACATTATAGTGACCGGTTGTT
>NW_005204602.1:0-201 GCF_000412655.1 Myotis brandtii
CCCTAGGCCTGGCCAGTGATCAGGGCCGATCAAGGCCGGGCCAATCGGGGCCTGCAGGCTGGGGGGAGGGACCACAGATCAATTGGGGCCTGCCGGCTGGGGGGAGGATTGGGGTGTGGGAGGTTGGCCGCCTTCCCGAAGAGGGAACCAGCCCTCGGCCCCCTTGGGAAAGGGGCCGCGTCCGCCGCCACCCACCCCCAG
>NW_005204603.1:0-201 GCF_000412655.1 Myotis brandtii
TTGCTTTGGAATTCAGCCTATTTATCCTGTTTGTTCCCTTCAAATTTATATATGAGATATTTTCTTTGGGATAAACAGCTTGCTTATTTTCCAAGGTTAGTTCTTAGATACATTATACACCATAGTCAGTAATAATCTTTCAGATCTGTTCAAGTAAGTTACCTTTTCCCCTGTCTGCTTCAGGTGTCCCCTCCTCCCATA
>NW_005204604.1:0-201 GCF_000412655.1 Myotis brandtii
ACAGAGAAGAGAGATGGCGGCCGGGCGATCGGGAGGCCGGGCGTGGAGTCGCAGGCGCTGGCTGACGCTGGGCTTGGAGCCCACCTTCAGAGCAGACAGGAGGGCGACAGGAAATGCGGGCAGGGTCGCCCCCTTTCACGTGCCTTTGCCTGGGAATCAAACCTGCGACCCTTCAGTGTGTGGGCTGGTGCTCTGATCACC
>NW_005204605.1:0-201 GCF_000412655.1 Myotis brandtii
GAGTTTGACAGACCTTCCTTTACATCAACTCAAGTTCCTAGTGCTACGTGGCACTTAGACTAGAGCAGACACACTAGGCACTGGTTGGTTTTCTGAAAATATACCGGGTATTAAAAAGCAGAATTGTCTTCTGTTACAAGAATAACACCAAAATTCTAATTCATACTATGTGGTCCCAGAATCCCAGAGTTTCTTCTTTCT
>NW_005204606.1:0-201 GCF_000412655.1 Myotis brandtii
GGGGGAATGTGACTAGCACAGCAAAACCTGTGACTTCTCAGATATTCATGCTGAGGAGGAGGCAGAAGTAAGTGGTGTGCTGGGCATGCAGGGACCGCTCACAGGACAGGAGCCGGGCTCAGGGACAAGAAGTGAAGTTTGGTAACCATAGCGCAGACGCAGCCCCCACCCCGGAAACCATTGGCCCCGTGGTGACTGACA
>NW_005204607.1:0-201 GCF_000412655.1 Myotis brandtii
ATATTCAATAAATAACCATATACAGGATTAACTATTTGACATCCTTAGATGCCAGAAGAAGGTATTATAAGGAAACATTATGCCCTCTTTAATATGACTTCAAGGTTATAGTATGTAAACACTTTCAGTTGAATTTAATTCAGTTGAATTATTTATTTTTATGCAAAGTTTGGACTTGAATTCTTCTGAAGTTGGCAAGAA
>NW_005204608.1:0-201 GCF_000412655.1 Myotis brandtii
GGCTCTGCCAAAGGAGAAATAGGCTGAGAGGCCTATATGCCTGAAGTCCCAGAGCCGGAAGTCAGGAGTACCAGAACTCAGGATGCGAACAGGACACAGCGACAGATGAGCTGCCGATGACTGCCTGGCCCCAGGTGTCTCCTCCGGAGCTCGGGAGGTGACAACCCTGCACGATCCCGCCCACAGGCCGAGGCTGCTGTG
>NW_005204609.1:0-201 GCF_000412655.1 Myotis brandtii
TTACAGAGATCAAAAACAAATGAATGGTTTCCAGGGGATAGGGAAAGGATGTGGATGTGACTATAAAGGCGTTATATAACAGAGTTCCTTGGTGATGTTGGAACAGGTCTGGATTTTGGTGGTAGTTGTGGATCTCCAAAGCTATACATGAAATAAAATTACACAGAACTACACACACATCAACACAAGTGAGTGCATATA
>NW_005204610.1:0-201 GCF_000412655.1 Myotis brandtii
GTGGCACCTAGGGTCATGGAAGTGCAGAGCTGGCACCGGAGAGTGAGCACCTCTCTAAATTCTGCACCCTCTGCGCCTGACTTGCCTCACCCTAGTCCCAGCCCTGTTGTTCCTTTTCTTTTGGGGGAACGAGAAGGCCTCAGAGGCCCTGCAGTTCCAAGGGCGTAAGGAAGGCCTGTGCGGCACCAGACTTAGGAGTCC
>NW_005204611.1:0-201 GCF_000412655.1 Myotis brandtii
TGCAAGCCAAGGAGAGAGGCCTCAGAAGAAACCAAATCTGACCTTCATTTGGACTTCTAGCCTCCACACTGTGAGAAAATATATATCTGTTGTTTAAGCCACACAACCTGTGGTATTTCACTATGGCAGACTTAGCAAACATACAGATGCTTTTTTTCCCCCCCAATATATTTTTATTGAGTTCAGAAAGGAAGGGAGAGG
>NW_005204612.1:0-201 GCF_000412655.1 Myotis brandtii
GATGTGAAATAACCAGAATTCTCACATTCTGCTGGTAGGAGTGTCAAATGGTACAACCATTTTGGACAATTATTTACTTAAGTATAGTTGGTATATGATATTATATGTTAAACACCATTCCGATGACCCAATTATTCTGCTCCTAGGTATTTACCCCAGAGAAGTGAAAACATATGTTACCACAAAGACATGGTCATGAAT
>NW_005204613.1:0-201 GCF_000412655.1 Myotis brandtii
TAAGTGTACAATTTGATGAATATTGACAAGTGTAACATTACCCAAATAAATCATTTGCATAATTTTAGAAAGAACTCTTATGCCTCCTTTCAGACAAGCCAATAACCAACCTTTGTTTTCATTTCTATTACCATATGTTGATTTTGCCTTCTTGAATTTTATATAAATTAAATATGTGAAATATATATATATCACAGTTTC
>NW_005204614.1:0-201 GCF_000412655.1 Myotis brandtii
ACCGGCCCTGGGAGCCAGAGCGCTTAGCCAACACTGCTGCCTGGTGGGGAGAAATGGAACTGACCGTGGGTCCGGTACCCTGGAGGGAAATGGTCCCAGCCACAAAGGCTCTCACCTGTGATCCCCCACTGGCTCTCCTTCATGCCCACTCAGTTCCTGCCCACGAGCCCCCTAGCAACTCTGAGGGTCCACCAAACCCTC
>NW_005204615.1:0-201 GCF_000412655.1 Myotis brandtii
CCAAAGCAAACTGTCAGATTGCTGAACTCTGAGACGCAAATGCAATCTATGAAGTATGTACAATATACAGTGTGTACACCCAAATAAAATGGTACTTAAGAACAATATGATCATATGAAAGGAAATAATCAGGGCCTCATTTATTTAAATAATATCTATAATATGCAATGGTTTAAAAGTGTCAAACGAGGTAATGGTATA
>NW_005204616.1:0-201 GCF_000412655.1 Myotis brandtii
TAGATATAAAATATTTACAAAAGAAAATATTAGAGAATGATGCTAGATGGTATAAATTGCAAAAGTTTGTCTTCTGTGTAGAATCATTAGCTGACAAGATTAAAGGACTAGATACACTCTCTCTCCTTCATTACCTTTTCCCCCAACATAAATCTCAAAACACCTCCCACCCTACACAGACAACCACCAACACATACACAT
>NW_005204617.1:0-201 GCF_000412655.1 Myotis brandtii
TGCGTCAGGCACTGTTCCTTCTAAGGACCTGCGTGTAGGAATTGAATCCTGTCAACCCTCTGACGTAAGTGCTGGAAGTAGCTTCGCGTTGCAGGTAGGGAGACGGAGGTGCAGAGCGGGTGAGTGCCTGGTCTGGGCCAGCTCAGACCCTGAGGCAGTCAGACCCACAGCTGTTCTTCCTCCCTTCCTGCTGGAATGCAC
>NW_005204618.1:0-201 GCF_000412655.1 Myotis brandtii
CCAGAGCGTCCCGGCTGGAACACGCTGTGAGCCACACACGCTGCTTCAGCGCCTCCGTGGCCACATGGACAACATCAGGGGCGAGAGGTGAGGGGAACGATGTATTCCATTCAGCCCAACACACCTACACGGCTGTCTTCCCGTGTGTAACTCACAGACAACGTGTTATTCAGCGATGTCCCTCCTTTCTGAGCTGCTGGC
>NW_005204619.1:0-201 GCF_000412655.1 Myotis brandtii
AAGCAGGCCCTCTTGTCTTCATTGAAGGTACTAGTAATTGAACACAAGAGACAAGTATAAAACCCTGCAGCATGCCATCAGAACAATGTTTTTTTTTTAATTATACTTTTCCAGATACTACTTCCATAAATCAAATGCTAAAGGAAAAAAGGAAGAAACACTTTTCATGGTCAGATAAGTCTGAGAAACACCGCAGGCTAT
>NW_005204620.1:0-201 GCF_000412655.1 Myotis brandtii
CGCACCTGCTGACAGCGCCGGCTCGCACTGGTGCTGGCGCCAGCCACGATTGCTCTGCACTGTCAGTGGGTGCAAGCGGGGCTGGTGCTGTCAGTGCATGGGAGCAGTGGTGCGGGAGTGGGGCTGCTGGCAGAGAGGGAACTGGGGGCCGAGACCAGAGGGGCTGGGCAGGGGCACAAAGGATGGGCTGAGACCCACCCC
>NW_005204621.1:0-201 GCF_000412655.1 Myotis brandtii
TAAGGACCCTACCTGCGCATGAATTTTGTTCACCGGGTCTCTAGTATTCTATAAACCTCCATGTCGAGAATCACTAGGGCCCAATCCGGCCTAGACTCTTATTTTTATAAATAAGGTTTTATTGGAACACAACCACAGCGGTTTGTGTGCGTGCATTGGCTGTTGCTGTTTCTGCGTTACAACGCCACCAGAGTTGAGCGG
>NW_005204622.1:0-201 GCF_000412655.1 Myotis brandtii
GCTCCCACAGCAGGAGCGCTGCTCAGCCAGAAGCTGGACTCAAGGCTAGGGAGTGCAGCTGCAGCAGCACGAGCCTCTCCTGCCTCCATGGCAGCAGATGCCGCAGGGCTGGGATGAGTGAGAGCGGCCCCGCTCGGGCTCCTCGCCAGCCACCTGCGGCTTCACACACTGCTACATCCCCCGAGGGGTCCCAGACTGTGA
>NW_005204623.1:0-201 GCF_000412655.1 Myotis brandtii
CACACAGAAAATGATGACTCCATAAAATAATTTAAACGTACTTATGAAGTTTACACAATATCAAGATGTTTTCACCAACTCAGTCTAAATTTATGCTCATCATTTTGATGTTTATTATATACTAGAGGCCTAGTGCATGAAATTTGTGCATGGGTGGAGGGGTCCCCTTAGCCCAGCCTGCACCCTCTCCAAACTGGGACC
>NW_005204624.1:0-201 GCF_000412655.1 Myotis brandtii
TCAGCGTTACGCGCCGTCAACCAAAATCGTGCAGACTCGCTTCAGCTGCAGAGCCGGGAACCGGGCTGACTTTGACCCCCTCCCTGGGGCAGGGTATTTTCTTTTCATGCAGCAAAGTTGTTTGTGCCCTCCAGCTGTGTTTCAGGAGGTGTGTGTGTGGGGGTGGGGGGGCTCTTTGGGACAGAGGCTGTCAACCCAGCA
>NW_005204625.1:0-201 GCF_000412655.1 Myotis brandtii
AAGACATACAAACTGCCTTTTCCTGCCATTGCAGATGGGAATGCTGGAGTAGGTCCAGTGTAAGTCTCCACATTTATACAGAGGCTTCAGTGATCAAAAATGCAATGCATTTTGAAGTGAAAAAAAAAAATTGAGTAGAGCCTGGCTGGTGTGACTCAGTGGTAGAGTGTTGACCCATGAACCAACAGGTCACTGGTTTGA
>NW_005204626.1:0-201 GCF_000412655.1 Myotis brandtii
TATGTCTGTTGGTCATCTGTATGCCCTCTTTGGAGAAATGTTTATTCAGGTCCTCTGACCATTTTTTCATCAGATTGTTTGTTTTACGTTAAGTTGTGTGAGTTCTCTATATATTTTGAATATTAACCACTATCAGATATATCATTTGAAAATATCTTATCCCGTCCATCAGATTGTCTTTTAGTTTTGTTGATGGTTTTC
>NW_005204627.1:0-201 GCF_000412655.1 Myotis brandtii
ACACAGGGGCCTGGCCCGGCCGTAGGGAAGAGCGTCGCCCACATGGAGGAGTCTGTGACCCTGGACAACGGGGCCTTCGCCGCCTTGGAGCTCAACAGCCGCCACCTCAGTGTGAAGAACACCTTCTCCAAGAAGAACGGGTCCAGGTAGGGCCAGCCTCCTCCCCGCGCCGCCCACGGTCCGGGGCCAGCAGGGCAGCAC
>NW_005204628.1:0-201 GCF_000412655.1 Myotis brandtii
AAATAATGTAAACCTGCAGAAAAGTTGCAAAAATAATACAGTGAACTCATATATATCCTTCACCTAGACCAATTTTTAACATATTGATACGTTTGCCTTTATCTATCGCCATTCATCATCTATCCATTCATCATTCATCTATATCGAATTACTATTTATCTATACCAGTGAGGGTGAACCTTTTGAGCTCGGCGTGTCAGC
>NW_005204629.1:0-201 GCF_000412655.1 Myotis brandtii
TCCACTACACCCTATTGTCTTCCAAGACGGTGTAGAAGAGGGGCAGGAAGAGGGGTCTCACACAGTGCAGCCCAACAGACCTTTCTGCAATGATGAAGACGTTCTAGAATAATGGTACTGTGCAGTAGAATAGCCTCTACCATTTGGAACTACTAGGCACTTGGATATGTGGCTATCAAGATATTTTAATTTAAACATATA
>NW_005204630.1:0-201 GCF_000412655.1 Myotis brandtii
TTAATGAAAACAAATTCATTAATAATATTTCATTAAAACAATTAACTATTTGAAATATAAATATTGTATATAGGAGCATATTTTTGTTACATTTGTTGGGATGGCATTGGGTAATAAGATTATATAAGTTTCAAGTGTACAATATTACAATGCATCATCTGTACATTGCTTTGTGTGCTCATCACTAAAAGTTTAGTCTCC
>NW_005204631.1:0-201 GCF_000412655.1 Myotis brandtii
ACACTCCTAGAAATTTGAAGTCATACAACACACCAGTTAAACTGTTTGCACAACCTTTACCATCCTCTCTCAGAATTTTAATATTTTGAATGTTCTATTTCATGCTTTTGTACTTTTTCTACTTTAAAGACTCAACAGGTGAGGAGGAAACTGGTCTTGCACGGTGTCAGGCCATAAAAACTGTGAACAATGCACTGCCTT
>NW_005204632.1:0-201 GCF_000412655.1 Myotis brandtii
CCCGTGATTGAGATTGGAAAGCTGGACCACAGGCAAGGTGGCACCCCGGTACCCACGAGCCGCCTTGCCTCCGGACTGTGATCATGATTTGAAAGTCGGGCCGTAGGCAAGGCGGCACCCCGGGATCCAAAGCTGCCTTGCCTGCAGCCATGATCTTGATCGTTATTTTGATCTGAATGCAGGACCACAGGCAAGGCGGCA
>NW_005204633.1:0-201 GCF_000412655.1 Myotis brandtii
ACGTCACTTTTCCGTTTGCATAGCAAATTTCAAAGGGCGATCAAATACCTCAGGTGGCCCTGAACAACTCAGTGAAGGAATCTGAGAAGATTAAGTCCATTTATAGCCAAGAAAACAAGCTCCAAAATGATAGGGGCTTGCCCTAGATCATTATCAGCCAGAAACCGAGTCAAGATTCGAACCTCAGTCTTCTGAGCTGCC
>NW_005204634.1:0-201 GCF_000412655.1 Myotis brandtii
TCATAGGTCAGCGCTCAACCACTGAGCCACCCCGGCCATGCAAGCTTTACTTTTCTTAAGGCAAAAACTTGGGACTGACTCTTTGGAATTACACTTTTGCCGGTTTGCAAGCAACAAACATATAGCATATGTGCTCACAATGTATTGAACATATAGGATCCTACGTGTGTGGCCACTCCCTGCAAAGCTGTTTTAACTCCT
>NW_005204635.1:0-201 GCF_000412655.1 Myotis brandtii
GGCTGCAACCCTTTTGATTTATACTCTGTTTGACCTCTGTCACCTCCTCCCAAATGCAGCTCACCAGGCTGTACTGGGACGCCTTCCGAGGTCTCCATGTTTAGAGCTATGACATGCAGGTCCTTACAGCCACTGCCACCTTTTCCTGTGGGGAAGCCCACTCAGGTCTCGGGCCGCGCGTGTCGTTGCCGGGTGTTGCTG
>NW_005204636.1:0-201 GCF_000412655.1 Myotis brandtii
CTTATTGAAACCCTTTCTTCACCTGGCTCCCTGGATACTGCACTCGACTTCCAGCCACTTATCAAGCATTTCTTCACCACCACTCTCCTCTAAACCCTACGCTCTTACCTGATCTAGCACATAGCTTTGGAACTAGTTTTCTTGATTCCACTTTTTTCTCCACTGACTCTTCTCTACCCAGGACATGGAGTGATGGTTGAT
>NW_005204637.1:0-201 GCF_000412655.1 Myotis brandtii
AGATCCTTGATTCATAGGATAATTCTGAAATTAATGAAGTGAAAAAGTCAAGACAGCAGAGAAATCAAGCTGGAAAGAACTGTAGAGGCCATCGAATTCAGTTTCCCCCATGTGCTAAAGTGCAGGGGTGTGACGTTCCTCATGGGTGAGCACCCAGCCTTGACTTGGGCATCCTATGATTGAGTCAGTATGTGCCATTAA
>NW_005204638.1:0-201 GCF_000412655.1 Myotis brandtii
AAACAAAGAGACTATGAGTGAAGAAATGAGGGGGAGAAAATGATAAGAGGAGCAAGGTGAAGGAAGAGAAGAGAGAAAACAGAGAAAAACACATTTCTTTCTTTGCTGTGTTCTCCCCCTGCTTCTTACGGAGGAGGAGGAGGCTGCCCCGGTCCCACACTCCAGGCCCCTTCTCAGCTACACATCTGGTCTTTCAGCTTC
>NW_005204639.1:0-201 GCF_000412655.1 Myotis brandtii
GAATTTCCATTGATCAGTTAGAAGTCTGAAGCCTGCCTGCTGGACAACAGTCACATTAATGACAGGGCAGCGTTTCAGAGCAGGAGTGGAAACACTGCACTCAGCAGGCACTCTTAATATCTCTCAGCCAGGTAATGGTGAAGATCGGCGCTACGATAAGCACACACCCCTATTTTTTAAAGCTTTATGCTAGAAAAACTA
>NW_005204640.1:0-201 GCF_000412655.1 Myotis brandtii
CTTGTTTGAGAGATTTTAGGAATGTCTGAAGCATGAGACGAGAGAGGCCTGTTGAATGGAAAAGCCACTGGAAATGGCTTGGTTTAACCTGCAAGTAGGGAGGGGCAGGTTGTCAGGAAATCAGCAGGGAAGGGAGAAAAGTGTGAGCCAGGCTGATGAGGATTCAGATATGTCAACTGTTTGTTGGCTCTGTGGCAGGGA
>NW_005204641.1:0-201 GCF_000412655.1 Myotis brandtii
GGGGCGGGCACAGGGGCAGCGAGGCCACTGGGACCAGTGTGAGGGGAGTTCGATGGAGGGAGAAGTGTGGGTGGTCCGGACTGATGCTGAAGGTGGAAAAATGATGAGGAAGGAAGCAACTGTGAAGAACCTTCTATGTGCAAATGGCAAGGGGCACTGGGTGGGGCTCCAAATCCCTGCACTTGACCTTGCCCCACCACC
>NW_005204642.1:0-201 GCF_000412655.1 Myotis brandtii
TGCTCCTCTGCCAAAGGGAGGTACGGCTTCCCACCTCCGGGCTGCAGCTGCGAGCGAGATAAATCTTTGAAAAGTACCTGGTGCTCGAGATCCGCTACATCTCCCGGCGCGGAGGCCAGGGGCTCGAAAGCCCCGACCTGCTCGCGGCAGGAGACGGGAGGGGAGGGCAGGGGGCAGGGGCTGCAGAGTCCAGAGTCCAGA
>NW_005204643.1:0-201 GCF_000412655.1 Myotis brandtii
GGGCGGGGCAGAGAAAAAGTGGCTGCTGGTGGCCGCCTCTTTCCTGCCCCGCCCAGTTTCTCAGATCACCTGCCGGAGGGTGGGCAAAGGCGGCCCCAGTTCTCCGATCATGGGCCGGAGGCAGGGCAAAGGCGGACCCCTGGGGGCCGCCTTTGCCATGCCAGCCAGCTCTTGCCTGCTGCCTGGGTTTCCAATCACTGT
>NW_005204644.1:0-201 GCF_000412655.1 Myotis brandtii
GTGAACAGCTGTGCTTGGATTCTGGGATGGCCACACACACCCCTACACACACCCCCACACACACCCCCCCCACACACCCCATGGGCACACACCCCACGCACACACCCACACACACACCTACACACACACACACACACCCCACGCACACTATGCACAGACATACACCCCCCCACACACACACACACACCCACACACACACAC
>NW_005204645.1:0-201 GCF_000412655.1 Myotis brandtii
CATGCCCTCACGCCCCTGTTGTCTGTGTCCATTGGTTCGGGAGATGACAATGTTAAGTGAGGCAGATCCAAGGGAGGACATGACTAGAAAGCCCAACCAAACCTCCACCGTGAGAAGGGAGAATATAAGCACACGAAAGACTATTCATCTTGTCCTTACAAAGCCCCGGCAGAGGGCTGGAGACTTTGACAGGTGTTGTTT
>NW_005204646.1:0-201 GCF_000412655.1 Myotis brandtii
AGTTGACCTAGCAATATAACTGGGGCCATAGGACCATAAAGAAGAGCCCTCCCCACCCCCTCTTGGAAGTGAGGCAACAGGCAAGGCTTTTCGGAAGAGGCAATATTGAGACATAAACGATGAGCAGGAATTAAAGATGAGCCAAATGAAGGAGGGGGTGTGGGATAAGGGCATACCAGGCAGAGGGGATGGAATATGCTA
>NW_005204647.1:0-201 GCF_000412655.1 Myotis brandtii
TGCAGAAATGAAAAATAATAGCTCAAAGACATTGAAGCGGGGGAGGACGACTTGGGAGGGTGAGCTAGACACCCAGATCAGCAATCTTTTTGGCCCATTTCGAAGTCTTTCACAATTTTTTCTGACCGACCCTTGTGTTCTTTTAGCAAATCTGTTGGGTTACCCAAGCAAGTAGTATTTTATAGAGGAGAAAACTATGGT
>NW_005204648.1:0-201 GCF_000412655.1 Myotis brandtii
AGGATTCTGATAATCCTGACCTTCGAGATAGGGGCTATATTTATTGGCGGCTTCTCTCAACCGACCCTGTCACAGCCAAAGAAGTAGTCTTGTCTGAGAAGCCACTGATCTCTGAGGAGACAGATCTTATTGAGCCAACTCTTCTGGATGAGCTAATCTGCCACATTGGTTCTTTGGCCTCTGTGTACCATAAGCCTCCCA
>NW_005204649.1:0-201 GCF_000412655.1 Myotis brandtii
TCGGGAAAGCAACAAAAGTGCAATTTGTTTAGTAATGGAACAAAGAAGACAGAAAATTTGGTCCAGAGCCAATAGGTTGTTGTAACAGAATTAACCCAACCAGGATTCACAAGATATAAAAGAAAGGAAGAGAGTAGGACCTGACTTAATATTGAGAGCATTCCCTGGGGTGGAGCCGGCAGGAGACCTCAGCTTCCCCAG
>NW_005204650.1:0-201 GCF_000412655.1 Myotis brandtii
TCCTGCCACATTACAAGGCGGCAATGAGCTCAGATCGAGGTGCGGTGCTTCCCTGGGACCTCCGCCTTTCCCAGCGCTCCGTGAAGCACAGCTCCGGCCCAGCCAGTGCGGCTCAGCGGCTGAGTGTCAACCCATGAACTAAGAGGTCACCGGTTCAATTCCCGGTTGGGGCACATGCCCAGGTTGGGGGCCCGATCCCTG
>NW_005204651.1:0-201 GCF_000412655.1 Myotis brandtii
GTGTCCCCACCTCCACCCAGCGGTTGCACACCGGGAGCACCTCCCGTCTGCTCACAAACCGCGGAAATCCTAATTTCTGGAGAAAACCCTGGAGAGCAAACCACCGATTCGTGTGGAATTGAAAGAGAAAAGGAAGACTCAGAGAAAGTGCTGATTCTCAAACTCAATTAAGAAGTGTTGGAGGAGAAACGGTGTGCTCTT
>NW_005204652.1:0-201 GCF_000412655.1 Myotis brandtii
AGAATTAGAATTACATTAAACTGTAAATGATAACAATTCAGGACTAATGAGAAAGACCTATACATCTAAGCCTCATTTTCTCTTTATGTCCAGTTAAAAGTACTGTTTTGTGATATTAGTTTAGCTGCAATGAGTATATGGTTTTAAGGGGGGGAAAAAGCATTTCTTAAGAGGAGAATCATGGGGGTTGGAGAAAACTTA
>NW_005204653.1:0-201 GCF_000412655.1 Myotis brandtii
GTCCACAGTTTGTACCCAGCCCATCAGATGAAAACTACCCAAACGGGCCTTAGGAGACGCTGTGGGGGTGACCCTGCAACTAGACTCTGTCCGTCATCTGACCACAGTTCCCCTCACTAACCACACATCCAATCTATATATATAAAAGCCTAAGCGACCGTTATCGATGACACACACTGACCACCAGGGGGCAGACGCTCA
>NW_005204654.1:0-201 GCF_000412655.1 Myotis brandtii
TGCTTCCAAGTTTTTACAATTATAAATAAAGATGTTGGAAACATCCTGGTGTTTGTAAAGACCTAAGTTTTTAACCCCTTTGGGTAAACTCCAAGGAGTATAATTGCTGGATCATATGGAGCAAGTAATTAGCTTAGCTTTCTAAAATAAAAATCACCAAACTCTCTTCCAAATTGGTCATAGCATTTTGCATTTCCTCCA
>NW_005204655.1:0-201 GCF_000412655.1 Myotis brandtii
AACAATTACACCAGCTTTTCAGACTCTCAGAGTCTGTAAGAACTTTTCCAGTTGTCCCAGAAGAGGGCGCGCTTAGCTTGATCACCTCTCTGTCTCTGTTGCTGGCCCAGCCACACCCCCTGCCTCTCACCCTGCCTTGCTGTTTGTTCAGAGGCCAGCCCTTGCTTGTGAGCCTCAACACGCGTGTCACCCAAACCGGAA
>NW_005204656.1:0-201 GCF_000412655.1 Myotis brandtii
TTTTTTTGGATACCCTGTATTTTGAAGGTAGATGACTGTGTTCAGTATCTGGCTAATAGATGATGAGTTAATATGTGTTCAATGAATGAATGACTAGATAATTCTAGATTGTAGCCCTGGACAGTGTTTTATTCAATACTAGTGGCCTGGTGCATGGAATTGTTCACATTGAAGGGAAATTAATTAGAAGAAAGATTCGTG
>NW_005204657.1:0-201 GCF_000412655.1 Myotis brandtii
GAAGCCATCGACACAGCCTCCCTGCATCATCTGCATCAAATCAGACAAAACACCAGCAGTCCCAAACATGAGAGAAGCTTCCGGCCCAACGTTACCCCAAAGTGCATTCAAAACCCAAAGAGAACCTCTTGCAAATGTTCCTGAGTGCTCTCAGTGCTCTTGGGCAACTTCTCCATTCTCAGGGAATGTACTAAGGTCTGT
>NW_005204658.1:0-201 GCF_000412655.1 Myotis brandtii
ACAAGTCAATATGAAGTCTGCTCTCCTCTAGACCTGTCTGGATTCTGGAGACCATGGAAGTCCCTTTCTAAGTGGTCCTGAGTCTACTCTAGGTACTGCATGGTCCCTTTCTCAGGTCTGTTCCCAGAGGCTGGATAGTATTTGGGGTGTACAAACCCCTAGACTTGAAGGATAGCCAAGGGTCATTTAAGGGAAAAGTTT
>NW_005204659.1:0-201 GCF_000412655.1 Myotis brandtii
CTTATTTAAATTTTCTCTAACAACACGTTTTTCCATCGGCCATCTCAATTTCTACTATTGTCCTGTCTATTGTGTTCCTTTTCCTCTCAAATCTCGGCTCCCTTTAGATGGGTTATTTTTTCACGATCCACTTTCTCCTCTACTCGTTTGGAAGTGTTCAGGAACAGTCTCTCTCCGGCAGTGCCTCTCGGAGCGGGACAG
>NW_005204660.1:0-201 GCF_000412655.1 Myotis brandtii
TTTATTTTCCTGTCTTTCTATAAAACAAATCCCTCTGTTTCTCATTTCTCATGACAGGTGATGATACCTCCACTGTTTTCAATTTACTTCCTTTAAGAAGCCAGTCAGGATAAACTGGAAGACCTCAGCTCAAATTTAAAACTCTTAAGAGCAAAGAAAGGGGTGGCCTGCATCATCTATTGGTCAAGGCATTCATCATAT
>NW_005204661.1:0-201 GCF_000412655.1 Myotis brandtii
CACATCGTGGCTTCAAGGGGCTGCCCACCTGGAAGGGGGGGCGGGGCTTCGCCTCCCGGGCCCCTCCGGGACAAGTGCTGGAGACTCAAGATTTTACAACCAAGGGCTGGGCCCTGACAACTTCCAGGCTCTCCTCCCCGAGGAGCCCATGGTAGGAAGATCGCGTCGCTTTTGGGATAGGACGGAGCTGCCTGCCTCCCT
>NW_005204662.1:0-201 GCF_000412655.1 Myotis brandtii
GTCAGGAATGGGGATGAACACCAAATATGTATTTTGTTATTGTAAATCACAGTATCACAATTAAATATATCAAAACTATTATTTGAACATTCCTGATGAATATAATCAATATAGTAAATTAATTAAGAAGGTTTTACATTTATGAAAATACAAAGTCTTTGAAGTGAGGTGTGTATTTTATATATACAGCACAACTAAATT